>NC_092634.1:46539632-46604632 GCF_039555335.1 Amphiura filiformis
CAAATCTGTGTACACCCCATAGACACTGGGTAATAACAATGCATGTGTGCAAGTGGCGTCTCTGTCCCACATAATTTGTGGAAGAAGATGCATTTTAAATGTATTTCTTTTTATACCGGAAGTGACCCCTTAATATGCTTTGACCCCAAATAAAAAAAATACCACATATACATTGGGTAACTGCAGATCATATGTGATCATACCGTTACTGTGCTATGTTTTATTTAGCTAATAAAAATTTTTGAAGGTTTTTCGTTTTATACCGGAAGTGACCCCTTAATGACCTTTGACCCCAAATCTGTGTACACCACATAGACACTGGGTAATAGCAATACATGTGTGCAAGTGGGGTTGCTGTCCTACGTAAGTTGTGGGAGAAGATGCATTTTTAGTTGAGATCACGTTTTTGACCCCTGTGACCCCTGCGTGACCTTTGACCCCGCGAGTTTCATGTGACATGGAGGGGCTTGGTCAATGATCATTGCGACTAAGTTAGGTCAAAATCGATGTAAGCATGTGAGTGCTAGAGCAAATGTAATGGTTGACAGAAAGAAGAAAGAAAGAAGAAAGAAGAACCTGTAAGAAAAAAGACACAGCCGTGACTAACGTCACGGCTGTGTAACTAGACTTAGCTGTGGTCTAAGACCACGAACACAGCCGTGTTGTGACCCCTTATTGACCTTTGACCCCAAAATATATGAAAGTCCCATTGGCTAGTGTCAATGTACATTTGCATGTGGCATTACTATGCCATGTTACTTGTGGCAGAAGGGGCATTTTGAAGGTTTTTCGTCTCAGACCGGAAGTGACCCCTTGATGACATTTGACCCAAAATAAAAATAAATACCACATATACACTGGGTAACCACAATTCATATATGAACATACCGTTACTGTCCTTTGTTTTTCTTAGCTAATAAAAATTTTTGAAGGTATTTCGTTTTATACCGGAAGTGACCCCTAAATGACCTTTGACCCCAAATCTCCGTACACCCTATATACACTGGGTAACACCAATGCATGTGTGCAAGTGGTATCACTGTCCTACGTAATTTGTGGAAGAAGATGCATTTTATAAGTATTTCGTTTTATACCGGAAGTGACCCCTTAATGACCTTTGACCCCAAATTAAAAAATACCACATATACACTGGGCAACCACAATTTATGTGTGCATATACCGTTACTGTCCTACGTTTTTCTTAGCTAATAAATTTTTTTGAAGATATTTCGTTTTATACCGGAAGTGACCCCTTAATGACCTTTGACCCCAAATCTGTGTACACCCCATAGACACTAGGTAATTACAATACATGTGTGCAAGTGGCGTCACTGTCCTACGTAATTTGTGGGAGAAGATGCATTTTAAAGGTATTTCGTTTTTATACCGGAAGTGACCCCTTAATGACCTTTGACTCCATATAAAAAAATATCACATATACACTGGGTTACTACAACTCATATGTGAACATACCGTGAGTGGCCTATGTTTTGTTTAGCTAATAAAAATTTTTGAAGGTATTTCGTTTTATACCGGAAGTGACCCCTTAATGACCTTTGACCCCAAATCTGTGTACACCACATAGACACTGGGTAATATCAATGCATGTGTGCTTCTGGAAACCACCAGAATTTTTCATGATTTTGTCTCGCATATATATGGCCAGTACGTGCTGCACGCATGCAGTGCACGCTAATGGATTTGCATGCTGCATGCAAACTGCACACGCTCATGACCTGCACGCATGCAGCAAGCATCTGCACGCTTCCCTGCATGCGTGCCTCATTCCAAATATACGCATCCGCACGCTACCAACTGCACGCGTGCTGCATGCGGTGCGGCACGCGTGCTGCTTGCATGCTGCATGCGTTCAAAAACTGCGTGCCATTTTCGTAAGGGTAGACATTGGCTAATGTCAATGCATAGGTGCACGTGGCACCACTTTGCTATGTTATTTGTGGCACAAGGGGCATTTTGAAGGTTTTTCGTCTCAGACCGGAAGTGACCCCTTAATGACCTTTGACTCCAAATAACAAAATACCACATATGAATTGGGTAATCACAATAATGTGTGAACATACTGTTACTGTGCTACGTTTTCTTAGCTAATAAAATTTTTGAACGTATTTCATTTTATACCGGAAGTGACCCCTTAATGACCTTTGACCCCAAATCTGTGAGGACCCCATACACACTGGGTAATAACAATGCATGTGTCCAAGTGGCGTCACTGTCCTACGTAATTTGTGAGAGAAGAAGCATTTTAAAGGTATTTCGTTTTATACCGGAAGTGGCCCCTTAATGACCTTTGACCCCAAATAAAAAAATACCACATATGCACAGGGTAACTGTAATTTATGTGTGAACATACCGTTACTATCCTATGTTTTTCTTAGCAAATAAAAAAAATTGAAGGTTTTTCGTTTAATACCGGAAGTGGCCCCTTAATGACCTTTGACCCCAAATCTGTGAGGACCCCATAGACACTAGATAATAACAATGTATGTGTGCAAGTGGTGTCACTGTCCTACGTAATCTGTGAGAGAAGAAGCATTTTGAGTTGAAATCACGTTTTGACCCCTATGACCCCTGCGTGACCTTTGACCCCACGAATTTTATATGACATGTAGGGGCATGGTCAATGATAGTTGTGACTAAGTTAGGTTAAAATCGGTGTAAGCATGTCAGTGCTAGAGCAAATGTAGTGGTCGGCAGAAAGAACCTGTAAGAAAAAGGACACAGCCGTGACTAGCGTCACGGCTGTGTAAAGAAGAACCTGTAAGAAAAAAGACACAGCCGTGACTAACGTCACGGCTGTGTTAAGACATATTTGACATGTTTGACAGTGAAAACTAACATTTTGTAGCGAAAAAAATCAGTGGCGTAACCAGTGGGAGGGGGGGGGGGGACAAAAAACTGGGAAGAAGAGCAAAAAATACGGGAAAAAATAGGCAAAAAATTAGGCTCGCACATAAATGCTACAACTTTTGATCAGAAATGGAGAAATTTTTAAATCTTGCCAACCCCGGAAGGTCAGGTCCCGGGGGTCAGGTCTGGTAACGCCACTGTAAAAAATACACTTCTATTTCTTATGAAAAAGTTATAATACGGCTTTAAGTTCAGAAAACGCCATCTTACCAGGAAATTAACAATGCACTTCTTGTGAACTGAGGGCAGTATGATTCAGTTAGTTACCCAGTGAAAATAATTGATTCGAAAATGGAATGTATAAAAGACTGTGCAACTAGATTCAATACAAAGATTTGAAAAGCAAACAGTTAAGTCATAGTTCAGTCTATGTTTTATTTCTTTTATTTACACTATATAGGGTAGCCTGATCCGGTTAGCTGTTATAACACATGGCACCGTTACAAACAATATCATCATAATTATTACAATAGCTTGTGCCAAATAGCCTTGATCAAGGCTTCCTCCTTACTTTTTCTCTATTCATGCTCCTCATAGGACCCATGTATAATCAGTGGTAGAAGTAGGCCTATCATATACTGGACTCTCTAAAAAAAGTTATGATGCTAAATAATTATTTCAAAAGAATGAGAATAGGCCTAACTTTTGAAACAGAAATGTTTGGAAAATGTGGCAAAGCTTCCATGAATTTTACATTAATTAACTATGGACGCCAAAGGACTTGAAACAAGTCTAGTGCCAAAAAGCCTTAGGCCTACGGCCCCATGTCACATAGCATTAACAGCTGAGCCTGTTATTACCATATTACGATAAAGCTGACCGGTTGGCGCCTGGATAGCTGTTAACCTTGTTTTTAAAGCTGGTCCGTTTTACAATTCCTGGAATGTGAGGAGGCGGGGTGCATTCCATGTGCGGGCTGTAGATGGAATGAAGGACCGTTCATGACTAAAGGTTAGATCTTGGAGTTTGAACACATGCAGGAAACACTAGAAACACTACAATTTCAGCTGCAATTTGCCGACGGAAACATGATTTTGTCGACTAAAATGCATACCGTAAAACCCCGTCTACAAGCATATGTAGTGTTTTTTTTATAAAAGCTTAATTAATTCGAAGCAAGTGTTAATATACCAATACAATAGATCGGTCTTAAAATAATACTTGTTTGTATATGCTTGGATCCGTAATTTATTTGCTCAAATTCCATAATGGCGACTGGATTAATGTAGCTTTCATCAGAAGCACACTATATGCTTGTAGACGGGGTTTTACGGTATTCGCCGGCGAATGTTTTGAATGGGGTGTCAAACCCAACACCCCCTCTAGCGACGGCTCTGTCTTTGCTCTCGTTGGTTCATTTAAACTTTCATGCTCTCATTCACTCCGCACTACTTTGCGTGAATTACGCTTCCTGTTCTTCTGTTCATCTGCCGGGTATATAGTACTAGGCTCCTTCATACAGCATACAATGATGCCGATGACCATCATGACACAAGCCATGCCTCCAATCACCATGCCGCAAATTTCTTGTGGTGAGAAGCCAGCTTTCGACGGGGATGGTGATGGAAGAACATCTGGAACAGAAATTGTTGGAAATATGCAAACTGAGAATAGAATGACCCATTTTTATAAACAGTACTTTGACTAACTTGACCCTTGACCCTTGACCTAAGGCGTCGGCACGGATGCTGCAGCACACTGCCTTGCCATCTGATCCATGGTGAATCCATGCCATACCACTCGGTCTTTGGCCAGCCTTCCTGCTGTTGCTATGGAGGTGATGTTTCTAGCTATGCAGTTTGTTTTGACAGTGTCCATCCATCTTTTGGCGGGTCTTCCTCGTGGTCTTTTTCCATGTACATTTTCCTCTAGCACAATTTTGGGGTATCTGTCATTTCGCATTCGCTGTACGTGGCCAAAGAAACTGATCCTTTTTTGGGTGATTTTATCAATGACTAACTATACTCCACCAATTGATCAACAGGTATATAAATCTATCAATTTCAGGGTCGCCAAGAGCCATTATGGGCCAGGGGGTATAATAGCTTATAATGAACATACGAGACCCTTTAATCAGTAATGACGTACATGACTTCATCATGTTGGGGACAGAGGTGGCGTAAATAACTTTATCTTCATGACATGGGGATGGATGTTGGCGTAAAGCAGGTGTCGTTCTTGAACAAATTTCGCATAAAACGCGCAAAATGTCAATCCAAAATGATCAAATATGAAATTAGAACGAGAAATGTACAATTTTTCGGTAAAATGGTCAAATATTTAAGTTAGCCTAAAACATTCATTTGCAGGACACATTCCATGAGATATACGCCTATGCGAACAGTTTCGCGCACCACTTAAAAGGGCATTTTGTGATCAAAAAGTTGAGATTTTTACACCACAGGAAACTTCTGGCTACATAATCATTATGTACAAAAAATGTCTTGCAGATTAATTCGTTTGGCAAAAATATCGTCAGAACGAAATTACAACAGTGGCCTATCGAGCAGTGTAATACGCGTAATCATACTTAACTCGCAAACGCAAAATCGGGAATAAGCTGTTTTTTGTGGATATTTACTGAAAATGTCATAAAAAGGGGATGCTAGGATCACGAATACTCCTTTAAGTATTCTATACACACTGCGTTCGCGGCTTGCAGAATTGATTCATTTTCCTAGCAGGTAGGTGCATTGATATTGGTCAAATTTTACGACAATTTTAGTATTTTGTTTGCTATAAAAATAGTAGACATTGCAGAAATTCTTCGTCGTGTATGAAATAGCGCCAGTGCATTATGGAGCTCAATTTCTCTCTCAACAAGTGATGATACGCATTTACCAACCTGTAAACAGGGGATGCGCTTTTACTTGGGACCTCATCTTAGACTTACCACATGTATCTCCTTTGATTCCCACAGGGCACCTATAAGAGAAAAATAATCTATCAACAATAATTCTTACTGAAACATTGAATTCTTTCATATTGGACATTATTTTATCCACTTTATATTTCAAACTTCAAATAATTTTACTTTGTGTAGCAAAGTAAAGTCCAAAATGAAAATCCTCTCTGTTCTGATCACATTTTTGTACCGCCACTATGAAATCAATCACGTGTATTTTTGGCTAGATGCTTTTTCATTTTTAAAATTAATTATCCAAAGACGAAGGCAGCAGATACCAAATTTGCAACTCATGTAGTGGCAAAAATAATCAGTTGTAAGTATAATGGAAACATACTTACATGCACACACCCTCAAAATTATCATCTGCCACACACCATCCTTCGTTCATACAGGTTACTCCATTGCAGATATCTACACAAACAAACAGACAAATACATAGCTGATAATTATTATTTCTTATTAATTGGTGCTTGGAATAATAAACAAACAGACAAATGCATAGCTGATAATTATTATTTCTTATTAATTGGTGCTTGGAATAATAATACTTAAACTGTAATTTTCCAAGTTCCAGTTCTTCACTGCAAAAATACTGCAGGCGAAATTGTTTCGTCCCCGTGCATTACAATCCAATAATGGCAGCAAGAATTTCATATTGTCTAGGATATGCAGAGTCCCGCCTCATCATCATCCTCATGCCCTTCATCCTCTTCCTGATTATTATCATTGTTGTCGTCGTCGATCGGCTGCGAAGCAGTCGGTCACAGCTGTCGCCAATGACATATGTCCTGAGCTGTATCAAGTTAGAATCTCAGATGGGGAAAGGGCAAAGATCTTTTAGGGGTACATGTTCAAGTAACCTCCTTCAACTCATTTGCATAGAATTTGATACCAGGATCATATTCTGATTCGTTGAACTTCTAATTAGCACACTTTTGGATACCTCCATATTTGGGTTTACCTAATTAATTATTAATGAAGATTACGTTGTTTACATCATGACGTCATTCGGCTTGTCACTCGTCCGATTCGAAACACGAAAAACATTTGCACTTTTCTTTCCATTAATGTTATATCGTGAAATACCATATAGCGGAGGTGTTAGTTTTTTTATTTAAGGAAAATATTCCTGGCGATGACCCCATGTTGACAATCCCTCATTTCAAATATATAGTTTTGGTTTCTCTATTGTTCAGAAACCAAAAATCAAGGGATTAAAATGTGGAGATGAACTGGTATGCAATCATAACACTTTTGTGCTGGGAGGACACAAGAGGATATATATAATCATAAGTATAATGGCCTATAACCATACGTATATAATAGCCTATTGTGCTAACATTTGAATTATCGATATCTATCAACGCCGGCGACTTTTGATGCTCTCTGCCGTAGGTGGCACACTTCCATGACACCATAAAATTGCACCCAAGTTCCGATAAGTTATGCATAGACATCGTTGAGACATAAAAGATGGATATATATATAGATATAGATGTAGAAATCATGTGCATATATTGAGGGGTGGGGGGGGGGGGTGTTTTGTTTATTTGTCTGAAATATAAACGATGCATGATGATGTAGATGATTTGATTATGAATTAGATTATTCCCCGGGAAAGCACAACCCATACCTCTTACCTATGTTCCCTCCGCCACCTATATATATCCTCCTCCCTCCCCCTCCCCACACTCGATATCGACTCTTCCCTATTATTCCACTCCACTCTTGAGCCCCCCTCCCCCTCCTTCCCTTCCCACTTCCAATGCTCTCTCCCCTGTTTTTCTTTCTCCCTTACCCTTTCCCCCTCCCCCCTCACACACACACACATACCCTCTTTCCCTGGCGATCTCTTCTATCTCTCTCTCTCTATTCTCCAATAAATAAATTGAATAAAAGTTAGTTTAAACCAGCTAAGTTCTATGATATTGATCTTCCGTCATGCGACATGCACATAAATAGAATTGTGTATAATAGTGTTTATAACACTGAAGTCATAATCTGTCAAGTGCCTATTGTAATGTCTGTTGAAATATTTTGATGGTCTATATATTTTCACAGTGAAATCAGCTTAGGCTAATTCGTAGTCTCAAGTCAATGCTTTCAAACTAAATCAATGCTTTCAAATGTAGACTTCTTTGTTCGACTTTTCTGCTCGTGAATATTGCACTGCGAAATTTAAACATTTCTTTTGTATACTTAGAGTAGGTAACTTCAAATCAAATAATTTTACGATCCACACCACTTATAAGAAACTGAAACCAAAACCGAAACTGACTGTCACAAATGTTCGGTTTTAAACAAAAGGTAGAAACAATGAGTTCGATATCTTATGATTCAAGTGGTTAGGCAGGACAATAGGAAAACACGTGACCAAAACCAAAACCAAAACTAAAACTATATATTTGAAATGAGGCAATGGCTAAATATGCTGTATTAGTTTTGGAAAGGGTCCGGCCATGGTCCGCCATTTTGTTCTTCAGATTAGTAGACTTGCTTAATACCAGTCGTTTTCATTATCCTAACTACAGTTTGTACATTGAAAAGTGAACTTCGACGTACGTGATGCGAAAAATTCTTGCCGTACCATTTTGATTCATTTTTCAGCCGGGATGGTTACGTTTGCGTATGACCAGTTCTTGTGTATATTAGAATTCTGTGGGAAAGGGTGACATTTCTGCTTAATTACCTGACGATGATACATGACTCTCTATGTTCCCTATCTCGGTCATTGTGCTTTGTTAATAGGACCATTATAAAGCATAGAAAGCATAAAGCATAAAGCATAAAGCATTGATTAGCTCATCTCATGGTTTGCGGATTATGCTCAAGCCATTTCATTTGACGATGCTGAATTACGCGTGAAATGGGCTGATGCATGGTTGGTCATGGTACACAGTAACATTAGAAACTCCAGATCCACATTATTATGATTTGGAAGCGTAGATGGTAGTCTAATTCTTAAACTAGTGCGAGAGAATCCATGTTTCACAGCCATACAACAATATTGAGAAGCAAGATGTTCACAACTGAAAGTGGGAATGTGGTTTGATTTCAGTTGAAATCAGCTCAGGCAAGCGATTTGCATTTTCTCTCCAAGTCGAATTATTTATATTCTGATCAATTATTTTCTTCATCACATACCAGTGAGTTTAAAGTATGACTCGTCTACTCCTAAAGCAGAGCTACTACTCGTCATGTACGAAGTTATAGCTGTTAAGATTTCACCATCAGTAGCTGTAGATTCCGTCTCATCTATTGTGATGGCGAATTCTGCTATGATGTCGCCTGATCTAAACTGAATGACTCCACAGTCATAGATTTCGACAGCGTTAACAGTCAATGCTGCGTTTATCTGTATATAGTTAAAAATAACAAATAACTCAGCAGTATAGGCTTTGATTATGTGTCACAGCTAAGTCCAATTATATCACAGATATATAAAGCATGTTTTATGTACATCCTCTACCCCAACAAGAATGACACCCGGCAAAGACACCCAGATGCCAGAGTAGGTTAGTTGTCAAGGAAGGCAATTATGGTACAGCATTTCCCAGTGTTTGTGCATCATTTTGACCCGATATATTCAAATGCTTATACGTATGGCAACATTTGTATGGCAAGTCTTTCCAATGAGCCAATGACATTTTTGGGACGATTGCGCACAAAGTGTGTGAACATTTGCAATTGTACAATATTTTTATAGTCCATTTGGCTTCCACGAGATAGTGACGTCAGTACTTTGGCACAAATACTTCTCGCGTGTACAGATTCACCGCCTTTGTTCGCGCTGTAAACGATTTAACTATGCCCACCGGATAACGCACTGACGTCACTGTCTCATGGAAGCCAAATGGACTATAGTTGTATACCAATCGAGCCAAAAAGAATATGGTTATTCTTATTTCCATCTCTATTTCACATGAAAATGGTTTTTCTGCCCCTTCTTACATTGCAAAGAAGTTGATTGTAAATGGGTACATTGTGAAGAGGTTGATGCACAAGCTGGAGAAACATCAAGTATTTCCGGAAAATCCGCCATTTTGAATTTAAATCTCACCTGCTTCAACAACTGGCTTACCTCTGTGCAGACTAATGTATCAAGTTGTTCAAATTCTGCCGAATTTGGATCACGTAGGGCATCCGAGTACTCAGCTGGTACACCGTCTATAGATGTAATGTTAATCTCTCCTTTCAGATACTTGTATACTAAAAGCATTTGGTGAACATGAATATGGGGAGAAAATTAGACATAGGCAAAGAAGTTGGACTCCGCCGTGTGTCGGCGTTGTCATTAAAGTGAAAATAGTATAGGTCTGAAGTATTGTTTTGCCATGGACCAGTCATCAAACTTCAATATAAGAAAACCAAAAACAATTAAAACAATTCAATTTCTTTATACATAATCATTCAAAAAGTTCTACATCCATCACCACATCTCTGTTATCTTATTTTTACGTACCAGGCAATTGAAATTACCCATGAATATACTTAAATCTAGGCAACAATATATACGTTATATAAGGAAAAGGTGATTTTTGGTTGTTAAGATATGTTGATTAAATCGAATGCAGAAAAGGACTGTAAGGACTCTTATATATCGGAGAAACAAAACAATCCATTAGAGCTAGGATTGGCCAACATCGCAGGCCTAGCTCTAACGAAGCCCAGAACTCGGCTGTTTTCACCCACAACAAAGTCACGGGACATACCTTTAACCCGGAAGACGTCATCATTCTGGACAAGGAGGAACCCTGGTTTGAAAAGGGGTGTGCGCGAAGCAGTCTGGGAGAGAGTCGAAAGCCCGTCGCTGAACAGATCAGGAGGACTACGCTTTCAACTCTCGCACGCGTGGGACCAGGCACTGAAAGGAATTGATCGCCGTCTCTCACGTGACCAATCGACCTAATTCAGTAACCTGATGATGTCCGATGGTTTCGGACGAAACGTCATGTTAACAAAACGTAAGTTCCAGTATTTGATTTATTTCTGTACTCTTGATATTTATGAATATTCATACAGCATAGGGACATGTTGAGATTGTCAGGTGTTAGCACCTTATGCTGTTCGAAACTGACATGAATATATACATATATGACCAACGGCTTAATATCCCTTCCAAAGGACGGAGTAGTTCCATGGTTCATTTATCCAAATATAATTGCAACATGGGAAAAGCATAAGTCTGAATTTAATCTACGGATGTAACCAATTAAATTCAGACTTATTTCAAAAGTCAGTACCTCAGCAAGTCTCCACTGCCGGGAATTGAACCCAGGGCCTCATGCACGAGTAACCATAATCATTAGACCTCGCTCGATCTCTCAGTCTATCCCAAATCCACTTACCTACACACAACTCTTTCTCTTCCCGATAACTGAACCCATTGGCACAGTTTTCACAGTGATAGTCTCCTGGGCCATCCGGAACACAGTCAATGAAGTTTTTAGCAGTACAGATAACTGAATTTTCTTCACAGGGCATTTCTGTATCAAATAAAGATTGTTAACACATTGATCACCATAAAGGTAATAACTGATTATGTACAGGACTCTATGCTGCATGTGTAGGTTCTGTATGTGTATTTATTATTGACATATTCTGGATGTTTTCTACCCCTTCTGATTTTCCACAATTATATTTATACAAATGAAATATCGTCAATGTGGCTGAAATGCAGTTTGTTAACTTGTGGGCCGTCTTTATACGGTATGGATGTGAGCAAAATAAGCTACTATACGTAAAAAAATACTAGGAAAATGATATTCAAGATTGTATATCATGATCAAAAGTACATACCATTATAGCAAATGACCCCTGCATCTTCACTACATCGACTACAGTTGTCATACCAGTTGTGATATCCCCATTCATTATGACAGCAATCCTCCGAGCTGCTTTTTGATCCTGAACAGAGAACATCACGCAGCCATATTGCTTTATTTCCCTGTCCAAACTGAGCATAGCTTATAGCTTCTGGGGCACCATACGGGAATCCAAGTTGACGGCAGGCTACCATTCTATCATTCTCTGATGATGAATCGTCACACACTGTATCCAAAGTACCAAAGAAAAGTACTTCCACACTGCCATCATATGAATTGTTGCCACCAACAAGACGGACTGTATTTGGTGTGGGGTAGGGAAGAAGATTATTCACGAGCTGTTTTAATATATCGGTTGTTTGATGGCATGTAAAAATAAGTCGTTTTTAAGAAAAGGTGAACAATGATGGCGCTATTTATCTTCAATCGTGTTTTCATCATTACGAGGGGTAGACACTGGTATAATGACATTAAAATATCAGAAAAAGAGTAGCAATAACGCCTTAACGTAGCTACTCCTCTTGCAATAAATATATATGGGTGTGTGGTGTGTGAGGGTGTGGGTAGGGGTGTGGGAAAATAGAAAATATTTGCTCCTCCTTTCGACGTGCAAAACATATTTACCCACCTCTTTACACAAACCACATTTTTGTTTATAATTTATAACATTTAACTTGTCTGATCATAATTTTACATATTGGAACATTTTCATGTTTCTTTACTCCCTTTTAGGGCGTAATATCCAAAAGGCGTCCCAAAAAACCTGTGCCAAAATTGCTTATCTCCCGTTTGATCTCAGCCCTCTGAGTCTTGCTGAAGCAACCCTTGTCCTTATATAACTTACCTGTTTCGCATAATTATTGCACCACCTTTGGGTTTATTTGAGCGCGAATTTCTCACAGAATTGGGCCATTGTTTTACGCGAAGAGGTGCGAAAAATGCATAATTTTTGAAAATCGTGGATTCACCAGGGCCCTACATTTATGGCACCTCATTGAAGGTAGGGCCCTACGTTTAGTAGGGTTCATTGTTGAGCCCCTTTGGTTTTAAGTTGGAATACTAGTATTATTATTTATCAACATACTTAAATGATGTGATGTTCTGGGGTTTGAAAAAAAATTACATAATTTTACACTGTCTGTCAATGGGAAACTCCCAAATATAGTAACTTCCCCCGAACTTCGTGGAGTTCATCAATTTACAATAGGATGTCAACTGACAAGTAGGAGATATTCCACTTTAGAATAGGGATTTAGTCACATTCGGACCCAATATAGGTCTCCTTATGAATGTCTAAATGCGCGTTTCTGTTGCAAAATGGCAACCTTGAATTTCAATATGCAACTTACCCATGGGGCAAGATTGCTCGTCTGAGTTGTCGCCACAATCGTTGTGTCCATCACATGCCCATATTCCTGGTATGCAGAGTCCATTAGAACAAAGATATCCATAACATGGTGCATCTGTTGGACCTGTATGACATGTATTTATCGATACTGTACATCATTATGCTTTAATATTCCTATTTGGTTTCAATATCAAAGGCACAACCAGACAATGTGGGTATAGTGTTCGCTTGCTACACCCTTTTGAGCCGGCCGGACTTGATCCTTAAACTGCCAGAGAGCAGTGCTGTTAGCATAGGCGCAGCAAGTGATTGGACAGGTGGACGAGTTCAAGGGCCACAGGGGTCAGGGGCTCCGAGCAAAAACTAAAATAACTCAGGACTATATGGGGTAGGAATAGGCCTAATAAATGAGATGTTATAACGGCCCCACACTGCTCCTTGTCCATGGGCCTCGGAGGCTCATGCTACGCTCCTGGCGGTTAGATCATCCAGGGGTTTATCATGCCTTATTTTTCTATAGCTATTGTTCACTCCTGATTCAGTGTCCATTCAGTTTTCGTAATCAAACCAGGCATTAGGGCAGCAGCTTTTTCCTTGTCTGGCACATGATGTCTACATTAAATATCTGCATGGCGACCAACGGCTGCTTCAGGCCCAGCAAGGCAGAGTTCCAACATTTAGTGAGAAAGGACTTGCTGGATGTAATAAAGGTAAGTACTCATTTAATAAGAAAGTCCGACCTTCTGTGGTGCAGATTATGATGAACCCAGATTTTGACCAAACTTGGTCACTAGCATCACTATCCAAGATGTAACATGATACATGACCAGTTCCGGGTCAAATGTCACGCAAAGGTCACAGGGGTCAAAAATGTGATTTCCGGACATGCATTGCCCTTCGTAGGTACACAAAAGTTGCTCTCCGATTTGGGGTCAAAGGTCATTAAGGGGTCATTTCCGGTATAAAACCAAATATCTTCAAAATGCTTCTTCTGCCACAAATTACATAGTACGATAATGTCACTTACACATATGCATCGGCTATATCCAGGGCCTTTAGATTGTTCACAGAATTTGGGTCAAAGGTCATTAAGGGGTCATTTCCGGTTAAAATCTAAAAATCTTCAAAAATTCATATCTGTTACATGTAACATAGTACGCTGATATCACTTGCACAGAAATGATCCTAATGACATACTAAAAATATTTGTGACCCCAAAGGTCAAAGTTTAGGGGTCAATGGTCAAATTTTAAAATTAGGTCAATCGAGCTCAAATTTAATAGGAATGATCCTTACGGCATTCTAAACATGTTAAAATATTAATGACCCCAAAGGTCAAAGTTTAAGGGTCAAAGGTCACATTTTAAAATTGGTCCAATCAAGCTCAAATTCAACAGGAATGATTCTTACGACATTCTTAACATGTTGAAAATATTTATGACCCCAAAGGTAAAAGTTTAGCGGTCAAAGGTCAAACTTCAAGACTGGCATTTCCGGCGCCGGCTAGGTCTAGATCTGTAGCCAGATCTAGTTTCCATTGTAATAATAAAACGACGGTTCCTGCGTTTTATTCAAAATCTCTGTAAAAAACTGAATTTTGACAAATATCGAGGGCGTCTTCCTCGGCAAATGTTATTATCAGGTGGTGAGCGCCGTGCATTCTCTAAATTTAGTACATATCCGTTGTCAACCGTGTAATTGAATGGGATTATTTTGAAATTTGAAAACGCTTAAAATATCACCAACAAATAGGCCTATGTTAATAAATAATATTAATACAAGCTAAAACATATTAATACAAGCTAAAACCGTTGGGATTCGATAATGAACCCCACAAAACTAACCGAGTGTATGGAAAGTGCCATAATGGCTGAGCGGTTTTGCCGGCTCTCTCCGACCATCATGCCACTCGCCGCCTGGTTATAATATGGCTTTAACAAAGAACATAGGGATTTGAAATGAAAAAGGAAAATAATAAAAACCAAGACAAAGAAATGCATTCATGGTATGAGGGAAGTGTCATTAAATTTAATGTGTCCACTTCGTTTTTATACTTCCTTGAAATATAGATTTGTTTTATTCGCATGGATAAAATACGAATGATGGCAATGATAATAATAAAAAAGTTCAACTAATGTTTTAATGCTTCGCTCTTATTGCTTCAATTACAGTAAGACATTATTAGCATTTTTGTCATTTTAATTGTCATTTTGAAAGATCACTTATTTTATTAGCGTTTCAACAATAACCAGTTCGTCACCAAGAATCTTTCAAGAATATTATAGATTGCAGTTCCTAATTATAACCGAAATGACGAAAAAGTTAATAATGTACTACTGTAATTGAAGCAATAAAATCAACGCATTAAAACATTAATTGGATCCTGTGAAAAATAAATTAAAAATCAATGACTGTGGCAAGCGTCAGTGCACTATGTCTAGACCCTGAACATATTTTAAGACAATTTATATTTATTAGTATTTATTAGTAGGTTTTAGATAATTGAATTTTTATATGTGATGCGACAAGCAAAATTAGTCGGAACTCGGCAATATTGATTTTGAGATATAGCCAAACAAAGTTATATTTCCACTTGTTTCCTGCTGTTTTGAAAACTCTTTAATAATGCACTTATCTTTGGAACTGGTTGTTCAATTTAAATCGGATCTTCTGCAAAATAAAGCTTTGTAAATGCTTTTTACTATCCGATAAGAAACTGAAAATTCAATATTTCCGAGTTCCGACTGATTTTGCTTGATCGCATCACATATAGATACATTTTTATATAAGAATAAATATACATATGATATTATACTACTTAACGACCCAGGAAACGCACAGATGTTTTTTTTAATGGGCAAAAAGCAGTTTGGGAGTTGGGGCTAATGTTAGAACGCCTCATTTCTACGGCATAAAGACGTCTCAAATGACTACTAAGTATTTCAACAAATAAATGTTTTAAAGACCAATTCAGTGATCCTAGCGCAAAGTGGAGGATTTGTCATTCAAATTGCCATTTGATATTTTTGAATTGAAACATTTTGCGAAAAAACCAAAAAAAACCAGCAGTATTGATGAAGTTAAAGCGCCATTCAAGTACATACTGTCTGTACATAAATACAGATTAATGTAAAATGTTTTATTAAATACACGGCTTTCGGCTGAACCAGTAGCAGGCTATGTTAGTACATCTATTGACAAAGGTACTCAAAATCTGAATTTTGATGATTTTTACGATCGTCCGGATGAGCAAATCACTGAATGGGCCTTTCAGATTATTGTCTTTAAGATTGATGCAGAGGATGTTTAAAGACATTCCCATGACCCAATGGGGTTTCTGACCTTGGTATGTCTGGTTTTTGTACACATGTGGCAAGTTGACCATACTTTGCATTGGGATTGTGTGCAAATGTCTGACGTTTTCATCCTATTATTTAACATTGAAAACATCGAGACTTAGGAATAAAATTAATGCAGTGGGACAATATGAATGTTTCCTGTAAGAAAATCAAATATCAGTCCTAAGTCTCAACTATTAGCTCGTTGGCTGCAGTTTTAAAATGACCATTTTGTGTGTGTGGCAATGGGGACTTTGCCTCTAAAATTAGGTTATATTGGTCAAATTTCCCAATCATAGTGCATTGTAGGAATGCCTTTAAGCCTCCTCTGAGATTGATGAAGATACTGATTTGATGAGTGGCTTATTACAATATCTAATAAAAAATGTTATGCCTTGCACAAGCGGCCAGCGTTTGTACCAATAAACCAAACCGATGTGCTTGAATGCATCTCTACAACGCCAATCAAAGCTACGCTGCATACAAATAGAATACAGTATCGCAACATGAAGCAGACGTGCGTTGGAACGGGTGAATGCCGTCACGAATAAGCCGTACTGCGTTAGCCGTAAACGCCTCTTCGCAATCTCTCTAGTAAATACTTCATCACCTACCTTGCATTGATACGAGACCAGTAGGAGTCACTGCAGTTGTGATAACGGCAACTATCATTGTAGGCTGTACCACACATATGAAAATGCTCACTGCCAAAATGACATGGTGAGAGACAGACATGAACAACATTTTGCACCACGAACTATCATGCTTCAGTTGCTGAAATTGTATACATTTTATTATATTATATAGAACACTATATTCCCAACCTTCTATTACCAACGTCAACCTATGACAATTTCCGCTGGCTTGTGAGCGAGAAATGGAGACAACATATCGATTGGTTATGGATAATTTATGTCAACCTCTTATTTAAAGCTGTAATTAAGTTTATAATATCAAATGTATCTACATTTTCCTACAGCGCAATAAAAGCCTGGAATTCTCTTCCAGACAAGATCAAATAAAATCAAGCATATAAAGGCCAAATGGCAAAAAATACAGGGTGTGCCGATAAAACGGAACCCAACTTTGACCCATTTTTTTTTCAGTTTTATTAGTAGTCAATACTCAAAATTTTTACATATTCGGCTGTATTAACCTTTGAAATATTTTGCCATACACACATCACTTGTTCTGAAATCGACCAAGTAATAATGACACACACAATTTTAAAACAACACCATTTGTATAAAATTCAATGGGATTTGAAAAGTAAAGTGGCAGTTGAAACTCTTATGATAACACTTTTACAATGTATGATGGGAAGTACTTAAATCATCCTCTGCTCCGGATTCCCTCCGACTCTCCTTAAGAGTGATACTCCATCACCAAATAGCTCAAATCGTTCTATCAATTGCAATTTCAAATGCATTTCAATAGAAAAATTAACTCTTCAGTAAAGATTTTTGTCATAACATTTTATTCCCTGTACTTGAGTCCGGTGGGAGGAAGGAAAAAATAGAAAAATTACCACCGGACCCCTTCGCAAAACATATACTAAGAGAATAAAGGTAATTTTGTAGCCGCTGGAGTACATCTATCGTCTCATTGAATACGGGCGACGTCATTATTTTAAGTAAAACAACGAGGCGAATAATGACGTACGTCGCCCGTGTTATACATGTTATATGAGACGATAGATGCACGACAGCGGCTAAAAACAATACCTTTATTATCATTCTTAAACATTTCAATTCAAATTAAAATATCACAAGCATTACAATTTTTAATCAAATTAAATCCTACATTTGACAAGGAATAACCTAGGGCTTAAAATCGAACAGTCCCGTTCTTGCTATACGCCTAGCCTCTGATTGGTTCAAATAGCGAGTACGCGTATCGCGTCGATGCAAACGTTCTGACCCCTGTTAAATCGTGTCATATCACACGGGTAAGAACCAATAAGATTGTAGGAACGTTCTCAAGTGTTTAAGAATTTTATTTAGACAATGATAGATAATAAAACTCCCTTTTCCATTTACAATCATCCGCACTCCTGCACACAGAGAAATTGTTTTTATCTCAGATATGTACAATACATCCAAATTTAATGCAAGCGCCAGGAGTGACTAAGAGACCCAAATTGAAATGTAATACAAATCTTACTTGGAAATCTATTATGTACAGTGTTCCGGAGAGCGTGCTAAAATTTGCTATCAATGCTGCCATTGACAGCCTTCCCACCTTCACAAATCTCTATAAATGGGGGAAACGACTGAACGGGAACTGCCCCCTCTGTGCATGTAAGGGTACCCTTCTTCATATCTTGAACAACTGCAACCATATGCTTGATCGGTACCTCTGGCGTCATAACAACATCATCCGCATCATAATTACCGCTCTGGAGAACAGCCAACTTTTTCTCAATAAACGTGTTCTTATCACGGCGGACCTTACTGCAGGGGGGGACGGTTCCCCCTGACGTCATACCCACAGTTCAAAAACCCGATATTGTGTTAACGTTTCCGGAAGAGAAAAAAATCATTCTGTTAGAACTCACCGTGCCTTTTGAAATGAACATTGATAAGTCTCACAAGCTTAAGGTTGACAGATATGCTTCCCTGGTCATTACTGACACTGGCTACAATTGCAGTTACATTCCATTCGAGGTTGGTTCAAGAGGTCTAATTACAAAATCGAACAAGACTCGTCTTATCCGCCTCCTGCATGTAGCCAAGTCGCACATCAAATACAAAGATCTGAGGAATGACATCTCCAAAATGGCTCTCACGTCTTCTTTTTCCATCTTTCAGGCAAGACATGAAAAAGAGTGGAATGTCAATATCCTCAGATAGCCTACCAGGGTGGCGCATCTGTCGCCTGATGATCAATGTCATTAATTTGCTGGTTAACCTTTTTTAAAAAGAAATGTTTTTTTTTATAATATTTTTTTTGTATCTTTTTTAGGTGTTTTAAAGATTGTGTATGTGTAATATGTATTTCGTTCACGCCATGCCTGGTGGTCAGTAAAGGCCCCAGCTGTCTTGGATGTTTGTTGGTTTCTTTATTCTTTTTAATTTGTATGTTTAAATTGCTTGAAAAAAAACCCCGAACAAAAGTGCTACAATTATATATTAAACAAGAAAACAAATAAACACAAATTTTGACCGGCACACAAACCAACTTGAAAAACAAACAAACAGGGAATATGCTGCCGCGGGATTCGAACCACTCTGTTTTGTAGCCAAGGGGAGCGGGTTCCGATGGGACCTATCCTAATTAACGCATCGCAGAATTTAAGGTTTTTGGTTTAAATCTAAGCAATGGGTCCCATGTATATCATCCCCTTAGCTACTTAAAAGTGCAAATATTCTGTGAACTTACAACACAAGGTTTCATGGAACTTTTTACTGTATCAATTTTCACAAACTATTTATCATTTATTTATTTATACATTGATTTTCACGGTTTCTTGGCTCTGATCAGTGCCGTCCATCATAGGGCTAGAAAGCTCAGATGTTAAAGCACTGATCTCTCAAAGCAGATGTCACCGGTTCGAATCCCGTTTCAATCAAATTCTCTTTGTTATTATTATTATAAAACATTTATATAGCGCTCCACAAAGCACAGAGCGCCTAATATATTTTTATTATTCATGTTATTAATTGATTTATCACACTTAAAGATGTTATAGATAACTTTTATAATACATAAAAATACTTGTATATACAATATATTGCCGGTCAAACATATCAAAATCCAATCAACAAGTTGCAAAACACCTGTAAGACCACCCCACCAGCAAGACCAATAAAAGGCGAAATATGGGATGAATGAATTACTGAGACAGGCTAGATTATTCTCATAATTCTGCAAGTTTCGTGCAAACACAAGATGGATCAAATGTGAGAACAAACTTAGGACTTAAAAAAAACAATTGTTCAGACCAGTTATGAATGCTTCTAAATACTTCGGTCTGAACCCGATCTTAGTTTTCAGTCTGAGTTTCTAACATTAAAGGATCAGAGGAAAATCTTGTGGTGGGACGGTCCTGGATATACTAGCATCGACTATATATTCAACCAAATTCACATCGACATTTGTTATTCGTCATATTACCATACTTGACCAGACTAATTTTCGGGTGAAAAAAATAAATAAAGATTTTAAATTAGTAATTTAGATTTGCAACAAGTTTGTCTTCGGATTTTGTATAAAAAATAATGATTTCGATTTGAATGTGCTAATGGCAAGAGTTCAGCAGCACACAAGGCCTGTATCTAGCACGACACCACACCAGCGATACAAAACTCAACAACACCACAGGCGTAATGCAAAAAAAAACCACCGACCTGAATATTTTATTTATTTTGATGGAGGAAATGAAAAAAGCTCATTTGAATTTGATATACTCTGGATAATAAATGCTCCTACAAGAGTAGTTTGATTCAGTAGTCTTCTTCCCACAAAGAAAATTAATTAAAAAATACCGACTTACCAACCATATACTTTATGTTACACCAAACAAATAATTTTTAAGCCTAATAATAGGCTTAATGTACGATGCCAAAAATCATGAAAATACTACATTTACAATGCTCTACTGAAACGACACCCACCTGACATATTTAAAGTTACGTTACATAGGAAGTGCATTAGATGGGCATCCAAATAGCAAGGCTATTCGTCCGTATGAGTTGACCTATGATGTCACATGCTTACATTCAGGGTCCCCTCTCAGGCCCGTTGCAAGGGGTGCGGGGCTAAAAAGTGAATATTGTGTGAAT
This sequence comes from Amphiura filiformis, assembly GCF_039555335.1. NCBI lineage: Eukaryota > Metazoa > Echinodermata > Ophiuroidea > Amphilepidida > Amphiuridae > Amphiura > Amphiura filiformis. The sequence goes on from NC_092634.1 coordinate 46,560,764, forward strand.
TTGACCTTTAATGTTGATTTTCAACGTTTTTACAGAAAAAGCGTATCCCTCTGGCTCTGATCTGTGCCCTTTGTTGTTACAGGTAAAATAATAGTAGCTGATCATAGGAGTGCGGAACCTAAATTAACAGCGCCACCTACGTCAGCTACCAACAGGAAGCAACAGACGTCTAAGGTCAAGCTGGTCATTCAATTTGAGAAAGTGCTGTGATACAGCACGAAACGTCATTGAGGTATGTCAACATCACTCATTTTATACTGGATTTCTTTTAGAACAATGTAAATAATTCGTGTATGTAGAGTGTGGACTATAGGGTCGGGCTAGTTTTGTCATGCAGTTTTTTTTATTATCTCAGAGAAACAGAGGGCGCACCAAATATAAACGCATGTCAACTCATTTATAATTTATAAGGACTCCATTAGGCATCTCAGACGATACTATAAAATATTCTTTTACTTCAAAAAACCGCAGTGCTTTATTGTGCGCTACGCACAAAGCACAAGCATAAACTCACAAACCTCAGCATACATCTTTTAATACACATTATGATTATTATACATTGTCTTTACAGTGATGCAAAGTATATAAAACAGAAATGTCTTTCTAGACCTTGTCACTAAATGTGACAAACACTTCACCCTACACCCACATACCGTAGAATTCCATCAGCATGCTTCGCATCAGGTGCATGTGCCTTAAAATCGAAGCCGAAAGACAGATGAAAACACCAAAATCACTGGTCATATATTCGTCATCCTTATCTTTCACCAGTTTTAACCAGTCAATAGCACAATATGGCTTGGTCCTATTAAAACAGGTGAAAGATTAGGATGACGATCACATATGACCAGTGATTTTGCTTATTTTTAAGGCACTGTCCATGTCGAAATGTGTGTTTTTGACGAAGATACGAAAGGCAGACACCCTCCACAGTGTACTTCGATTATATTTATAAATGCGCTTTTATAAATACGCACGTGACCACCTCCGGGCTGCCATAACAGCTTGTAGAGAGTAAGTCTCGCATTGGCCTTCTACATAATGGGTGGTCTTCCTATACATTTGAATGCAAAGGCGGAACAACACGAGATTATTTTGCAGCAAAATTTTCTATTTTGTTCAACTTTGTGATTATATTGTAAACGTTTCCTTCGTTGAATATTTCCATGTGTAATAATTTTGCAATTCAATTAATACTTAAATTTGATGAGTATTTATCTACAAAGTTTCTATGCTTTTCTGTAAAGTGGTCAATGCCTGAAGATTTGGTCACGCTTGCTAGTCTTGGTATGTCGTGCCCATGAGTCACGTGCGTATTTATAAAAGCGTACACTGTACACTGACAAATACATAATTTGGAGTTTGAGTAACTATATTACTAATAAAGGCGGTTGTACAAACATGTATTATTGTAAGCAATGTATTTTCATGTTTTTGTGCAGGGTGTCTACCTTTGGTCTCTTTCGTCAAAAAACAAAAAACAAAACAAAACACCCCCTCCACACACACCCCCACACATCCCACACACCACACATAGGCAAAGTCTATATATGCTTGTACATAGAATTCTCGGTATACCCGGGCATACAACTCTGATTCGACTCTCAAAGCAGCGGTTTTTTCACCATAACTTTAGATGAGAGGACCTTTCACTAGAAGGAAAATGTCCTTCGCACCACGTGTTTTCAAATATCGATATAAGCTGCAGAATAATCTCTTTTACATAAAGATTATATAGGGTCCAACACTTATAAGTTCCCCCTAAATACTCTTTAAAATAAATAAATAAAAAAGTGCTAAAAGGTATGGGTAGCCTTATTGGTTAAATACCACTAATAGGCCTGGGCGATACATTGAAATACGACGAGTAACTATTTGTTTGCATGGCATCTGAAAAGACTGCATTAAAATCGCTGAAATTGATCAAGTTATATAGCCAAAAAAGTACTTTTTAGGGTTTGATGCTTTAAAATGGTACATTTTCTCTCATTATATGACATTTTTGTTGTAATAGTACCAAAATTCATACGCACGGCTTCGGTTTTTAGTAAATATTCGCCCTACAATATTGTAACTTTCAGCTTCGAGGGCGAACTGTCATCTTAAGGTGTTTACGGTTCAGTGCGTTAAAACAAGAAAAGCCTCAGGTCAACCTATGTTGAATTTTGATCATTGGCATCTAAATCATATAGTTTCACCTGATATTAGTGGCATTTAACTGTGAGAGTTCTGAATATGAGAAAATTCCACCCGAAATTAGCCATTTTTCCATTGAAACCCGTGTAATACATAATTAGTGGTATTTAACCTATTGGTTTTACACATATGGACCAAATTATAGCGTCACACGTCATTGCGTTCAGTCACAATGGTTCATTATGTAAAAAAATGAGACCGTTTTAAACAGTGTTAAAAGTTGCATCTGAGTCCATAGGAGTCAGCTCTCAAACAATACAGTAGGCTAGGTCTATTTGTGTCTTAAAGAAAACCTGACTGCTATGGTCTCAGTTGCAATGTTTAAAACGGCCTCTTCTCTTACAAAAACAAACAAAAACAAAACAAAACAAAATAAAATCAACCAAAAAACAAACAAAAACTAGAGCGGTTCTCGGCTTTCGCGGTTCTCGGCATTCGCGGTTCTCGGTAGTGTGGGTTGGTCCGTATGTAACGTTTCTGTTCAGAACCTTGTGTGACCCTTCCCCCCCCCAGAAAAAAATCATCCGCCACCACTGGTTATAACAAGGGCCTTGTAAATGCAACTGGTGAGACAGAGCCTCGAATGACGTTTGTGTTTTCAGTCTGATTTCAGTTCCCTAACAGGTACAAAGTTTACGCATTATCATAAGGCCTACCAAGTATTGTATGTCCTATAATCTCTTATGTATGACATGGATCTTTACCATGATTGTGCAAGCCAAAAAATATCATTTCAATACCCCAAACATGCGTTAAAAAAGACCATGTTTTTACACATGCAACCTCAAGTTTAGACATATAATTTAATTTTCCTAAACCCTCATGCACGGGAAAAATCATGCCGCCACCATTGGTTATGACAAGGGCCTTTTAGGGTGCACACCAGTAAATAACCCCACTGACTTTCTGTACAGACAGGGGCCGGGAAAACAACTCAGTTCTTCAAAACATCCCCTCTCTGCAAGCAGAAGGTCAGATGACGACATCCATTGTAAAAATTAATATATGGATTTCAGGATTTTTTTTCCAGAAATATTGTAAAAAGTTCAACCTATAACCCATACAGCTAACGCCACCTCACAAACAGCTTGGTGTTTCTGAAATGTAACACATTTTGAAAGTCGTCATAAAAAGTCGGATCTTGCTAAATTTACACAGACAATCTAATTTACAGGCCTAAATGATGATTAAATATGAATCAGGGCCTAATAGTTGCCTTTTAAGCCTTTTCTAATGTATTACATTAAGTCATATTGCACATTTCCTCGTTTCAAATACTGTTTTTTTTTCCTTCCAGGGTGTAGCTAGACTTCTCCGTACTCCACTTGCCAATTGTGCTTTTGCATTTAAGCTTAAAAATTATTATTTGTGCACAATTGATAGATTTTCACATCTAATCTTTTCAGTCACCGTACGCCCTCTGTTTGTTAGCTTCCCAAGTGGACTACTGACTTTGGATTGGGGATAACTTTTTAACACGGGATTCTATGAAGAGTTAGGCCAATTTCTGGCCTAACTAAAATTGGTCATGATGTAATGCATCTTTAAATGAATCTGGCTTGTGATTGGTCCCCAGATATCGTTATTGATTGAACAAATTCATCAGGATCGGTAGAGTAAACTAGTAAACCAGAGTTCGTAGTATCTGATCCAAGAAAATGCACTTACTGTGTACGTTTCAACAACCACTGTTGTCTTTGTCAACACTTGATGAGGAGTGACTGCAATCTACTGACAACCAACGCTAGAGGGATATGTAAAATCAGGCGGTTTTTGGCGATTTTAGCCATTAAGCCCCCCCACCGCATAAATCTGAAAGCCCCTGAGCCCCCTCCTGGAGACGCTATTGCAAAATCAATGGAGAGAAACTATACTACCTTGTTTCTTAATAAAATGTAACGGGGTACATCAGGCAACTATGAGAGCCAAAAAGGCCTCAAATTGAGCAAAGAAAGACATTAATTTTCACGTGCATTTCAACCAAGACGCTTCATTAGTGGTGTTCGCCCTTAATGTCATATTATCATGACCGTTTTATTTTGTTTTATGTTAAGGGCTGGGGTATGAACGTTTGGACAGTATTTATTGTGGGACATTAGAGCACATCAGACATATCGAATTGCATTCTGAATACTAAGAATGTCCTGATATCAAATAATTTTGATTTTTTGAAATTCGCAATGTAATACACATTTTATGAAAAATCATTAAAAATTGATATTTTTGATATATAACAGTCCTCGAAGTAAATTTTATAAATTTAATGATGCATTCTTTAAGTATATGTAGCTGGGAGGAAAGGCCGACGATCAATTGAAAATTTTGACCTTTCGTATTGAAGATATGGATTTCCCCCCCCCAAAAAAATAGGTCTTTTTGGGAAATAAAATCCATATCTTCAATATGAAAGGTCAAAATTTTCAATTGATCGTCGGCTTTTCCTCCCAGCTACATACACTTTAAGAATATGTCATTAGATTTATAAAATTTACTTCGAGGACTGTTATATATCAAAAATTTGAAAAATATCAAATTTTAATAATTTGTCATAAAATTTGCATTATATCGTGAATTTCAAAAAATGAAAATATTTCGGTAAGAAAATAATTATCATAGACCATGTAGACAGAACGGACAATAGTCATAGGCGCTCTCCTCCATTTTGAGAAATATACTTTTACACACACACTACATTTATAATTAAAATGATCAGCCTTAAAGTTTTACCTTTTAGTGGGTTAAGCCAAACCTAAGTGGATGAAATATAAATCAACACTTCTGGCACTGATTGGTTTCCGTAGTTGTTATATGGAATACGAGCTGTCTGTAGCTACAAAATTGTCTGCAAATCGGCTTTTGCCGGGCCTCTCTTTTCGGCGTTTTTCTCATTAAATTAGGGTCCCGTTCAAATAAAAAATAAACTGGTGTCTAGATGTAATCACAGTTAACACACCAGGAAAATTATAGAATATACAACAACCTAGTTACACCTGTAGACTGCGAACAAACATGCACCTGGCCAGACCTGGCCGTAAAACAAAGTGTTCTCCCTACGGATACCCTTAAGGGTCACACACACAAAAAAAAAACACTTTACTATCCATCGTAACTTTTAGACAGTGTAGCAAATAGCTGCTGTAGCTGTTGCATGTAAGGTTACTTCTCTAAAAGTTTCCTAAACAGCCACTTCAGTTTTTCAGATATGACCCCGGCAACCAGGTGACCCGTAAGACCAATATTACCACATTTTGGCACTAATCACAACACTGTGCACGCAGAAACTACATTATGAGTAGATCCAACATTTTCTTTTTACAAATGTCTTGCAAAATGACTGCTACTACATCGGATAATTGTGTTTGAATAGCATTTAAAACCAACAACTATTATACCGATCCTTTTTGGGCATTAACAGCTGAAATCTAGGAGATAACGCTAACGAAACTTTAGCCAGGAGCAAGAAGGAGGATATAATAGATAGCTGGCAGGAGCAGGTAATAAAGTACATTTTAAGACAAAAACAATGGACATGCCATCTATAATGCTAAAATTCTGAAAGCAATGGGTCCACTAGTTTCAGCATGATAACGTTGTGTTGTGAAAGCATATCAATGTTGTTCAACCCACAACTCAACACAGTATCAGTATCTTCATTCGATCATTCAATGCTTGGTTGAAATAACTGCATTGTGTTTGCTTTTTCATGAAGTTAAGGGAACTGGAATGAGTGTTTTGAGCGTTTCGATAGTATTTTTTGTGGGACATGAGAGCACATCAGACATATCGAATTGCATTCTGAATACGAAGAATGTTTGTCTGATATCAAATAATTTTCATTTTTTGAAATTCACGATATAATACACATTTTATGACAAATTATTAAAATTTGATATTTTTCACATTTTCGATATATAACAGTCATCGAAGTAAATTTTATAAATCTAATGATATATTCTTAAAGTCGATGTAGCTGGGAGGAAAAACCGACGATCAATTGAAAATTTTGACCTTTCATATTGAAGGTATGGATTTTTTTCTCAAAAAGACCTATTTTTTTTGGAAAAAAAAAAAAAATCCATATCTTCAATACAAAAGGTCAAAATTTTCAATTGATCGTCGGCTTTTCGTCCCACCGACATACACTTTAAGTATAAATCATAAGATTTATAAAGTTTACTTCGAGTACTGTTTAATATCAAAAATATCAATTTTTAATGATTTGCCATAAAATGTGTATTACATTGCGAATTTCAAAAAAATCAAAATTATTTGATATCATCAGGACATTCTTCGTATTCAGAATGCAATTCGATATGTCTGATGTGCTCTAATGTCCCACAATAAATACTGTCCAAACGTTCATACCCCATCCCTTAAGTTATGATCAAATTAAGGGATCCAAAATGAGCGTTTATTGCGTTTCGACAGTATTTTTTGTGGGACATGAGAGCACCTCAGACCTATCGAATTGCATTCTGAATACGAAGCATGTCTTTCTGATATCAAATAATTTTCATTTTTTTAAATCACAATATAATACAAATTTTATGACAAATTATAAAAATTGATATTTTTCAAATTTTGATATATAACAGTCCTCGAAGTAAATTATATAAATCTAATGATATATTCTTAAAGTGTATGTAGCAGGGAGGAAAAGCCGACGGTCAATTGAAAATTTTGACCTTTCATATTGAAGGTATGGATTTTTTTCTCAAAAAGACCTATTTTTTTTGGTGTTTTGGGGACAAATCCATATCTTCAATACGAAAGGTCAAAATTTTCAATTGATCGTCGGCTTTTCATCCCACCTACATGCACTTTAAGTATAAATCATCTGATTTATAAAGTTTACTTCAAGTACTGTTAAATATCAAAAATATCAATTTTTAATGATTTGCCATAAATGTGTATTAAATTGCGAATTTCAAAAAATCAAAATTATTTGATATCAGAATGACATTCTTCATATTCAGAATGCAATTCGATATGTCTGATGTGCTCTAATGTCCCAAAATAAATACTGTCCAAACGTTCATACCCCAGCCCTTAACGAGCTCTAATTATTAATTTCATCATGTATTCATAGTTTTAACTTTTGTCTTAAAATGTAATTGACTCCCTAAATAAATGACTGGTTTATAATTTCAACATTATTATCTGATCCCGTACAAGTCGTTTTGTATAGGAATTGACACAATAAAATGTTGGTTATACTCAAAAATTATATTGTCACTGTGCTTACACAGGTGTGTATTAACGGGTTATACTTGCTTGCCGAGGTCAAATCTCAAAAACCTATTAACCTATGATTTTTATAATGCTTTTAGAGGAGTTAGCCAACAGCTACATTTACTGTAACTAAATTAAAAGTAACTATAGCCTGTCTCAAAAAAGTAAAAAGCACCCTCTTTGGCAATTAGAAAATACCGTTGTGACATGATGCTTACATCAACGTCATGGGCGTAGTCTTAGCTCTCAAATGATGTTTGTTCTGATCGATATGCTTCTTTTAATCTCGAGATTTAGTTTAGTTATTTAGTTAACAATGCAAGGGTAAAATCACAATTGTGCCACTTTTACTAGGTCTTTCCTAGTAAAAGTTGTACAGTACATGTAAATCAATGCTAGCATCAAGTTTATCAAAAGTTCCTTCGTGAAATCAAAAGAATGCATCAATTACACAACAGTACAAAATTGTTTTTATTTACTGTTTTATCATGATACAGGTATAATGTAATAATTTTCTAATTGCCAAAGAGGGCGCTTTTCACTTGCACACTTTTTTTTTAGACAGGCTGTATACTTGCCTATGTCCCAAAGTTATGATGGCTAGTGTAAAGTGCAGCGATATTTTGAGACACACTGTGGTGTTCAATAGTTTATCATGTTTACAATGTTACCATGGTTATTACTAGTATCGTCCTGACCGATATAGTCTCCGGTGGCATAGTATGCTAGCGAAGTTGTTGCAGTTCCGTCTGGCAGAATAGCCGGTACCTAAAACACCATAATACACATGCAAACTATCTGTTACTCGAGTTAAGCAAGTAAATATCTTGTAGCGTTCCACCATTAAGGTAAGGCTTGCCAGGTGGAATCAGGAAATAGTGGCAAAAGTGGCATTTTAAGGTTTTCATATATCTTAAAAATTTACACATTTAGTTTTCGAATGCTTTTTATCCATTGAAATCCGATTTATTGTTAAGAAATGGCGCCCAAGTAAGTGAAATTCATGCACGCGAAATTTGACGAAAAAGTCAGTTTTCCTATACTTTAACATGCGTTGAATTTCATATGTATTTTATTATCTTTGGGTGGCAATTTTAAACATTTTTGTAGAATTAAGTTATTTAAAGGTACATTTTGTCAAAATTTTTAACTAGTTTGCAGGTATTAACAACTCTTACACGTTATTTGACACTTTCATATCTGATATTTGAATAGTTTTACCAAATTGTTAAAATTCAGTGTTTCTAGACTTTAAATGCAAATTACGCAAAATGTTTTGTTGACCCTTGCGCGCAGTTTTTGAAATACTTCTAGTCATCAGATCTTGATAAAATCTGGCACAGTTATTCACAATAATTCATTCCAACAAACAATGAAGAGATTTTTTTGAAAAATTGTTCAGGTCGTTAAAATATGGATAATTTTCTTCAAATTTTGGCGGGAAAATATCAAATTTCAAAATTAATGAGCTCGTTAAGGTAATTAGCAACACTTTTCTTGCAAAATCTCTTCATTTTTTGTTAGACTGATTTGGTCTGAATAACTGTGCCAAAGTTCATGGAAATAGGACTTCAGGAAGTTACTAAAAAACTGCGCGCAAGGGTAATATTTGAAAAATCCAATATGGCCGCCGTTTCCATGGCAACCGTCACGCATGGCTGATTTTAAACATTATTTTCCAATTCTATTATCTTGTCCCACATTGTGACCAAATATGAACATTTTCTGACCAGTATTTACAAAAATCACTTTCACCTGGCAAGCCTTAAACGTTTGAAATATACATGTACCAGACTCTAAGATATTAAGTTAAAAGAAAGAATTCACACTTTTTTGGAGAGACTATTTGCGTGCTCCCATCGTTACTTGGTCTCTTTGCTTACAATTTCTTGATGTAATATTCCTCATCCTCTTTAACCAGGAATTTTCATGACGTAGAGTCAAAAGTCCTTCCATTTGGACGATTGTTCATAGTGTCTTACTTAGAATAATGATTGCGTGTGCTGTATCACACCCAAACCAATCATACAGGTTGATTTATCTTTCAATCTTAAATATAAAGCAGTCCCGACTAATACCCCACACCTTATAGCATTGTGCACGAGAGATGTTATAGATATAGCCATTTAATTAAAAACTGTAGTGTAATAAATGGTACAAGACAGAAAAGGCAAACAGACAGAAATTTAGAGTTATGAATTAGAGAGTTGACAGGAATTTTAAAGGCCCTTTCAGTGATTTCACAGGAACATTAAAAAAAAATGGAAATTTGTCAGAGTTGCTTAGAAATAAAGAATAAGTCTACAGAATTTCATTAAACCACTTTTCCCTGAATACATCGACAAATTAGTCAAAAACAGAAGTTTTAGAAAGGTTTTCTACTTCAACTCAGATCGACTCGAGAAAATCGAGATTTTCGTACAGTGCGCCACCAATCGACTGGAAAAACTTCCTAGTCCAGTGTTTCTAACACGGGGAAGTAGAGTCTAAATTGATTTAAAACAGAGTAACAGACGCTTAATTTTTGTAGTAGAAAACAAAATAAGCAATTAAACGTCACCGAGGCAAACTAACGGTCAATTCAAATATGAAAAACAGTTAAAATTGTGTATTTTGTTTAAAATAGTAGCTACTGATATAATAAGTAGTAGAAACAATACGCAACGCGTGTTGGTATGGTGGAGAGTGAGCTTCTTTCGATCTCGAGTCGGACTTTTTGTACTGTCAGTATCAAAAGTCCAGATTCATGTAAATGCTTTATTTTGTTTAAAATACACGGCTTTCGACCGAACCACTAGCAGGCTATGTTAGCACATCTATGCCAATTACAAAGGTACCAAAATCTGAATTTTGATGATTTTTACGATCGTCCGGATGAGCAAATCACTGAATGGGCCTTTAAGAGTTAAATTGTTATGGACATCGATGGGTGTAAGCGCGAAAATGTTAAATGCCAGATCAAAGTCATCCGAGGTGAATTAAGTATAGATTGTCAGATTGTCGATCACAATTATGCGCCAAAATTGTTAAAGGTCATCTGAGGTTGACTAAGTATATATTGTTGGATTGTCAGAATGTTCAAAGTCGTGTCATAAAACGTAATCACAATTAAGCATTAAAACCATTAAGGTCGTATCAATGTTAGCAGTTACTGATAATATTTGGATTGTCATGGCTGGTTATGATCACCGGCAACAAACATTCTTAAGGTCATCTGAATTTACAGAGTGTATCAAAATGATTGGTACCCATTAGTTTTGATGTTTATTGAATTAGCCTGCCTCTTACAAATACAAGATTGAATACTCTAGAAAAGTCAGGAATGTATAGTTTATGACTTGTTTTATAATTATTCTACAAATTATTTGGATCTTATGTTGAATTTTGGCGTGTCAGGCTCATCCATTATCAATGAAAACCGATGGGTACCAATCATTTTGATACAGCTTGTAGATTGTTGGATTGATGCGAAATTCGGTGGATGTGATTTCCATTGATCCCTTTGTTTGTACAAGTATAAATTATATTTTTACATTTTTTACATTTTCCAATTTAGCTTTCAACATAAAAATTCTTGAGAATTTCTTATAATATGTCATTGGTGGTAACAACATTTCCCACCCGGTGAGTTGTGCATGTGCTACACACAAAAAATTACTAGCATTCCAAGTACTTGTCAATGTAAAATTATGAAACATCAATTTCATCCATGGCGTTGTCTTTTTAAAGACATTTCTTGTTTATGACTTTGGTGGACTGTCATATCCATCGTACTTTCATCTGATTTCTTGAATTCAAAGAACTTTTTCTAAACGCAATGGGTTGCCATATTTTGATGCTCTTATGTAAAAGCAATGAAAAATACTTTGAACAAGGAGCCTATTGACACAAAGGTGTTTTAAAGGGGGAAATAAATAAATAAATGTTACTCCGCTGAATAGATAAAAATTCAGGAGGATGCTCAGCCCAGCCTAATACCACACCCTGATTAATGTGACAAATTTTGCCTTGAATCCGTCCTGTTGCATGTTGATTCTTTGACATATCTTGCGTTAGTATCACACTCCTTGCAGAACTTTATTCCTTAAGGAAAATTTTCATTGAAACAAAACCAAATAATTTACTCACTATTGACGGTTTCGCCTATCATGGTCGATAGGCATTATCAGAATGATGATCCTTACTACCGGTTGGACGTATCCCGACTGTAGAGGGTGTAGTTACAGCCAGTAGAGGATCATACACGTGACTCAGGTAGTGGGCCCCTCGTCTCTGTTCATGACGTTTGTTCCTTTTCTCCTGATCCATGTTGATTCTTTGACATATCTTGCGTTAGTATCACACTCCTTGCAGAGAACTTTAGCTTTGTCCCAACTGATGACATGGTTTTGTTTTTTCAATGAAAATTGTCCTTAATGTATATCTACAAACCTGGTGGATCTATTCAGTGTTTTGTCATTCCCTTACCTGGATGAAAGGAAAGTTTGGTGCTGGTAACAGGCTGGATCTCATTAATGGAGAATCATAAGTAGACAAAGCTGGAAACCCTAGGTCTCTTTGAGGCCGACTCAAGGGAATCGGGAGCACGGGGGTCGTGATCGTCTCTGGAGATTTCCTGGGTTGTCTGTGATGGCTCAAATAACACACGCCAACGATACACAGTATAATCACAAAGAACATAATGACTCCAAAGATAACGGCAAGAGTAGCTGCCAGGTTTAATCCCATTGATGGTGCTGTGTGAAGTGCTTAATATGTATTTTTAGAAAACAATGAGGATATTGATTAGTTGATGATTATACATTCAAGTAAATAATTATTGAAAATAACTGTCTTTTGCATTGCGTAATGTTCAAGAATTCGTCGAGCGCGCGTCGCAAACTAAAAAATCGCTATGTCGTCCTTTGTATTCATAATAATTCAAATAGATGCGGACGTTGACGGTTTGCTGTTCGTCAGTGCGATATGGAAGCTAAAAATGCACAAAATATTTTTCTCCTTTAAAATGGGTATAGCTTGATAGCCAAATTACTCGGCAAGGTTGTAGCTCCGCAATTAACAGTAAACACACTCGCCGTAAAACGCGGTACAGATAATCACATGCATTGTGCGCCTTACACTGCGTCATGCGCACGCCTTTATGCGCTATATAGACGCAATATGTACGTTCGAGCTGTGCCAATAATTACCTAGTTTGAGTAAGATTTATTTAATCTTTCCCTAGAGAAGTCCTTTTCAGAGGGCTGAAATTACCCAGTTTTATAGCACCCTATGTACTAACCTGCAGTCGGTTCTGGAATTTGGACTTCGCAAAGAACCCCTTCGAATCCATCTGGGCATCTGATTACATAAAAAATAAAATCTTCTTCTCAATCATAATTATTATCGTCGTCGTTATCATCATCATTCTTCATCATCGTCATTATCATCGTTATCATCTTCATTATTACCATAATCTTCATTAGTGTCGTCGTCACCATTTATTCATCATCGTCATAATCATCATTTATTATCATCATCATCATAGCCGTCGATATCATCATTATCAATCTAAATTTATCAAACTCGTTATTCGAATATAAAAATAACCGTATAGGCTAATTCCTATATATTATCTTACCAAAAATGTAGTGTCGAATTTCCTATTTGTATAATGCTTGTTGGTATGAATTTAATGACAACATAATCGTTTACGATAAAGCAAAAAGCATTTTGTTCTTTTGGCAACAACAATTAAGCCTGTGGTAAAGTTACTTACACGCACTTAGAATCCAAGTCGTTTTCAAATATACATGTTCCGCCATTTTGACAAACAGTAAACGAACACAGGTCTGTCTCAAAAGGAACAAAAATAAAGTCAATGCTAAAATCGAAACAACATGAAACTAATAATTAGCAAATTCATCATTTATTTTGATCTTCAAACGGTTAGCTCCGATTATATTCATAGGAACGTTTGTATCATGTTTATAAATACGTTGCCATACCAACACCCCAATCCCCAAGTGTGACCAAATTCTCACGCGATTGACCACTATAGATGAGGTGACATGTGTTTACATTTGATACGCCCTCTATTGGCCTGAGATCAAAACTGACAGGCAAAAAACACTATAGTTTACATGGAAGAAGTTGATTTTGTTTCATTAACTTTGGTTTCAAAGCAAATAATATTAAAAACATTATTAAACTTTTTTTTTGCACAAAACCAAAATATTTTACTCACTTGACGGTTTCGCCTATGATGGTCGATAGGCATCATCAGAATGATGTTGGATGATCCTTACTTCCGGTAGGACGAATCCCGACTGTAGAGGGTGTATTTACAGCCAGGAGAGGACGTCCTACCGGAAGTAAGGATCATCCAACATCATTCTGATGATGCCTATCGACCATGATAGGCGAAACCGTCAAGTGAGTAAAATATTTTGGTTTTGTGCAAAAGAAAATTATTTTACTGTATATCTACAAACCTGATGAATCTATTTAGTGATTATTAAACTTGTTTATAAATGCATCAAGCTATATTTATAATATCACACAAAACTTGAAAGGTTTTCAAAAGTTGAGTTTTGAAGAGATTTATGTGGTCTGCCATAGACACTCCTGTGTTATTTTGCCTGGGTAGAAACAACAGAGGGCGGTCTGAATGTAACCATGTGACATCATAGGTCACCTCATCTATAAATAAAAGGATAGGAACTTTATGACAAAATTATTACACATTGGGGGTTTCTGTCTTTTTTAATATGTTATAAAAACTAAAAACTAAAATGAATTAAAAAAAATAGCAACACTTATAATAAAGTAGAAAAAAAAACCTTTTTTTTGCACAATTTGGTCTAGCTTATCGCCTTTGCATTCAAATTTAAAGGGATACCACCTGCCGTGCCGAAGGTCACTTCCTGTCCTTCCTACCTGTACGTATTCATATATATTTAGTCGAAGCTAAAACAGATCTTAATAGCTACCAACATTTGCGGAGCTGAGTGAAAGAGACCCGATTTATCACATAATCAAGGTATTGTAATTTATTACGAGAAGAAACTAGATTTTAGGGTAGACGAGGTGTTGTTGGCCGTAGCAACCAAAATAGCGATTGTCATTATCTAAAGCAATATATTAATGAAAAATAACACTATGATGTTTTGCAAAAGTGCATTCTACAAATTCTATACTTTGAAAACTTGCTTAATTTATTGTTGCTAATAAGTTATTTGTACGTTTTACAAAAGTGTTGTTCTTTCCACCCTTTTACAACATAATTCAAGAACCACAAGACCTACAAAAGTATATCTGTGATATTTGGATTCTTCTACACGTTCGCTATGAATTGAGCAATGTAATTTTTTACAAAGCTTACTACCATTCGCAAGATGCTGTGAACTACCAAATCGCAACAATTTAAAATAGTTGCTAACCTTAAGCATATGTTTAACTTCATATGTATGGGCTCACTCAGTTATTTATCCAAAGCATTTAATTCTTACCCACTTTAAGTCCCGCTCCAAATAGCCTTACGTCAGAGTCCTTAATAAAGCCATAGCTTAAAACCACGTCCTGGTTGAAACGAGTATTCAACTCTTCCGCTGTAATAGTAGAACTTTCCGTCAAAGTTACTATGTAGTGAACGATGATACTACCAGGGAATAATTCAGTTATAGTCACGCCTACGAAATCGGTCAAAAGGCTTTGCAAGGCATTGGTAAGCTTCAAGCAAACAAAGAGAAACAGAAATTATGTTTATATATTACTTATACTATTATACATTAACTCAATGTGTCTCAAACGGACCTATATCGTTATGGAGTTATCCTACAAAAACCTTATTTTTAGGTAAAATATCATATTTTTGGTTTTACAGTGGCAAAAATTCAACTTACTCCGATTGTAGCAAAAATAGTGTCAAATTGCTCGTATTGACATCAGAATCAAGAAATGGTATAGAACTTGCCTTCTAAAATGTTTACTTTACTTTACTTGTTATGTATATTGGAAGTGAAAGATCAACAGTGGCCTATGACCACCCAATGACCTTTGACCTTGTTTGCCCTCTATCTTAGTAGGTGAACATAGTACAGAGGCCAAACTGTTCTTTTTCTGATTTGTGCCAGGTACACGAACAATATGCCACCATTTTGTTCAAAATTAGAGCAAGTTGAAATTTTTACCTCTGTACAATCAAAAAGGTGATATTTTACCTAAAAAGGTTGTTTTTGTATGATAACCCCATAACGATAGCTCGTAGATAGCACAGACTATACATAGTTTTAATCCTTGTGATCAGACGAGTAATTTGGTATGTCTCTCAACAGGATAGGAGAATTTACAATTTTTTACCCCTGTATGACCTTCCGCGACATCTAGCGGTCACCAGGGGTCAAATCAAAAATGGCTCTACATCTTAAAATCAACATTGGACCTTTTACTTCATGTGTGGAAATTCTCATGCTTCTACTAAAAAGTGCACAATGGCTTTCTGTTTGGGATCTTAGCAGCTGTACTATTATAATAACTGCCTTTAGGCAAACAACAACAACAACAAAACAAAACAAAACAAAACAAAAAACATAAAGCGGGGATGGTTGAGTTCTACTACTGAATTTTCAATATTTTGTATCAATCTAGTGTCTATGTTTAAATTACTATTCTGGCAGAAATGAAATAACGCTACTTACAGCATTATCCAACATCAACACCAATGTTAAATATGCCTGTGATGTTTTGTCATCCAGATTGGGTAGATATAAAGCTGGTTGTCCAGCAATTTCCAGGACTGTGATTTGTCCAGAAATTTCCCGTACAGCTGAAATAGATTTTAAACCAAAACCAATGTGTTTTATAAATTACTTGATAATTTCAGAAAAAATTATAAAAATATAAAAACGGATGACACGCAAATATCAGTTAAAGGGCGTTGGCTAGTTGCACCACTTTCTGTTGTGAAAACACAATTCTTTATGATTATGATTGAAAACTCAAAGAAAAGATCTCTCTCGCACAGTCCACATTCCCGTGCTCTTTGGTTCCTTTTGGGCGAGGTGCGGCGTAGCCGCACCCGCCCTATATTTGTCTGACTATTGACCTACTTTTTCACATGCAGTGTTGCAGAAAATATTTGAGGTGGTTATATACCCAAAAACCCACAGTGGTGATAGTTTACGGCGAGTTTTGTAATTATTACTTGATTTTGATGTTTAAGTAATACGATAAAGTCATCATAGGCAGTAATGTGTTTGTATTAAAAGAAATAACAAAAATAATTATTTAAGGAATATAAATACTATTTGGAAATTGCAGCAAGATTTGCAGATGTCTTTATTTGAACAGTACCAGTTCTTCAGTTTTGCTAGTTTTCCTAATCTTTGGGCTAAATTAATAGCATCGTAAAGGTCATAATTTTATACTGACAGCTTCGCTATGTATAGTTTGTATGTGCATTGTGTTCAGTGTGTACATAGGCTATTTACTTTTCAAATCTTGTGACAAATTATGCTTGCTGATGTATTATAATGTATTATAGACAAATTATTAGAATGCATGTGCAGCCTTATCTGTCCTGCTTGTAGCACCAGTAGAAATGGCCCAGGTTGAATAAAATAAATAAACCTTTGAATGAATAATTGAATATTTTATTCCCTGGATTATATTTGTTGGGACAAAATAATGATATAGTTTGACGCTTTGAAATACAGTTATGTTAATCATGATCAAACTTTTCCCCTCATAAGTTGTATCAAAACAATATATTGAGGAAATAGATATGACATATTTTGAAACTTTGATATGGAAAGATACCCGGGAAAGATAGCCCAGACCTGTTGTCTCACCAGAGACGATGAGCAGAAGTCTTCCTGTCTGATGATAAAAAAACTCTATGTATGATTACGAAAATGTTTTAAATAACTATTATCTACAAAAAGTACAACAATGTTTTATATAAAATGTTAATATAAAACGTTTTCTGTTATGATGTGAATGGTTAATATATAAAATCAGGAACAATCTGTTCCAACTGACCAGCAGGGAACCAAAGGATGAATCCAAACGGATACAACAGTGTCACACTCACACTAGCAATGGATAAGATTAAAAGCAGGGAAAATATGACACAACATGATCCAATGGGGGAATAACATAAACGAAACTCTTTTAACTTTGAGAAAGGTTTTTTTTTTTAACACAAGTCAACACATACATAAATGACAGCCAGTGAAAAAATTTCACTGACCATCCAGGATTTGAACCTGGGACCTTCGGATCACCGGACCGATGCTCTACCAACTGAGCTAATGAGTCAGATGGAGAAGAGCAGTGATGTTATTATCTATAGGCCTTCAGTTCAATACCCGCCCTCTATCATCTTCTCATCCAAGAAGCTTTAAGAAAGAGGTTTGGAAATCATTCCGAATTATATTCGAGACGGAGAAATAAAGTTTAACTATAGTTTAACTTTATTTCTCCGTCTCTTTTAACTTTGTTTATACGTTTTGTGTTATTCCCCATTGGAAATCGATGTTGTGTAATATTTCCCCTGTTTTTAATTGTGAAGGGTTACTCATTCTTTCATTTCTCTTGACAATTTTTTCATTTGCTCGCCCTATTCCTTTTAAAGGAATTTTTATTCTCGCTGAATCAGGATTTACGACTGTGTTAACACGCGTTATAGTAACGCATGTCGCAGGGGGCGTACCAGAGTCACCGATCCAGGAGCAACATTTCCAAATCATCCCGCTGACCTGCTACTGAAATGGGCTATTCCAGTTGAAATCCATACACCCCCTATGGAAGACCTGACCTTAAACTCACACACATTGGGTGTAGATTTCAAATGTAGTCACCCATTTAGGTAACCCCATTTAAAATTCACACTCCCTGTGGAAGATTAAAGTTACGGTCAATTTTATCCCGGTGTATACTTTTCGATAATGTTTGTTTTTGCTTGCTTGCTTGCTTGGTCAGAAGTGTACTCTGCACTTTAAACAAAGTAGGAAAATTAGGGATACAAATTACTTTTATGATTTGACTTACGAATACACTGATTTCCCAGACGATATAATCCAGGTACATTACAACGGCATTCGTGTCCTCCAAATGTGTTGACACAAGTAAGGTCCTCTGGACATACAGCAACATTAGTGAGTTCACATTCATCAACATCTGTGGAATGAACGCATATGTGTGTTAGATGTATTATATTCATACACTCCTATATCAAAGCAGCCAATCAGAAAAGCGGTTGGAAAAGTACGCCGAGTGCATTGATTGTGTATAATGTGTACTACGCGAAGTGCTTTTGCACGTGTTAGCGTCGCGTAGGATTTATTAGTTTTTTGGGCGAGTTGATTCATTTATATTTGGTTGTATTTTCCAACATTTTAGTGATGATTTTCTTATAAAAACATAAAAAATCACGTGTTATTTTTCTTCTCGTGTATGATGTTTACATTCTCCCTTTGGGGCTCGTGCATTAGACGCATCAACATCATTTTGTCTCTATATTTTCTCTCCCAACAAGTAATATGCGTTCATTAACCTACAACCAGGTGGTACTCGGCGATGGTGGTACACCATAGTACACTATAATTGAGAATCTGGATGTGTATTGTTGTGCTCGATTATGGTCATGAATGGCAGAAAATTGGGTTTCCCATTACGTTACCATTGCCTTAAAAAAATATCTTTTTCACTTGATAACTGAGGCAGTACGTGACTTAGATGGGTCAATGAGTTACAAAGGAGCACAACAATAATTCGTTCCGCATTTGGCATGTTTGGTGTGTAACCTTGTATAGTCCCTTTAAAAAAAATAGCGCCTGAGCGAAACATGTCAGCCTCTTGAGGGTACCGAATTTGATTGAATCGTGCTTTTTTTTATGATAACGATAATGTAGTACTTCAAAATTACATATCTGTTAAAAATGTTCCAAATCCATCTAGATTACTGACAGACTGTCGTAATATAAATATAAAGGCCGGAGCTGGCAAGGAAGCGCGAGTGTTGGCTAAAATTCGTGAAGACGTAGTTGAGGTGCCTGTATCTTAAAATCTAGATATGTATTGAAAAAAAATCGGGTTTTTTTCATTATAAAACTAACTAGTATAACTTTGTTGTGATTTCACGTGTATTTGAATGTGACGTTTATTTAGTGGCTTGTTGCCTTACATAATGTAACTACCAGGTTTAAAGTATGGTTTTTACTTTTGAGATCAACGTCAAACTATGGTCTTATCCTCGTAAAGAGGGCAGGGTCTTTGGCTTGAACAATGAGGTAAAGTATGGGATAAATTAAAAACTGATTTGCACATGACGTACGTATGTCATGAATATGCATTTTATTTCGTCATAGACAGCCTGTCAATAGATGGCGGTATTATTGTGCATCATTGATTCATAACGACTGATACTGTTAAACACCAGTATACGCCACGCAGGAAATACTGGTCCAGTTCACCAGTTTCTACTGGTTATTGGGGTGAATTAATCTGGAGACATAATTGCTCACCTGTTTGGCATAAAGCCCCGGCAAATTCGTCTGGGCATGAGCACTGATTGTTTCCCATGCATGCTCCTCCATTCTGACACTCCTGCGAACACTGAGCTGTTAAACAAGTACAGTTTGCGTTAAACATATGATTGAATTTATTTAGAATTCGTACTGAATAATGCTTGTGGCTAATAATATTTTGTATGATGTTCATTTACAATCAATCTTCTTTCGTCTTCTTTGTTTAGCTACTCGTCTCTTTCTGCTTATCCTTCACACCACTTGTGTATATTCTTTGTCTACCTCCTTTTCCTTGTGCCGACCATCGATCTCATCCATTTTTAGTTCTTCTTCGGATCTACAACCAGATTCTGGTAGTCTGAGACGGTGCAGTTGTCTCCGAGACTTCGCAGTTATATGAATCCTTTGCCAGCGTTTGTCCCGGCGTTTGTTTTAGCACGTGCACGTATTATAAAAACAGCAAAGTGTGTTCCTATAAAAACGGCGCAGTAGGACACGGGCGCCGACGGGGAGTCGCTCTCTGGCGCACGACCATAGTCGCGTAGGAATTATTTTCATGTGTCCAACACGATTGAATGTTTTTCAGTTGTCACCATGGTCTAGAGAATAGAGCACATAGTGCGATGGACCTGAGATTTGATTTTTCTTTAGTCATGTTAGTTAAATATTCATTTATTCATGACAAAATGGCGGATTTGTCACCGGGATTTGTCATCCTGGAGTCAGCTAGCGCATCGTCCGCTTCGGCTGAAATTATTTTACGATTAAATGCGGGTCAAATGTGCGATTATTATCGAAACGAAGGTTCATTTATATAAAAGATAATGGTGCCATTAAACATGGACTAAATTAAGGAATTTTCCATTGGTAACTGTGTATTTGAATTGGATTTTATCTTGAAACTTCGGTGAATCACAAAACAAGAGACATAATTATTAAGTGAAATATTTGCAACCTGTGAGAGGTTGCCTCTGTCCACATCTTTTTGTATTGCGCTGGTATGGTATAGGAGTTTCAAGGGCCTGTCTTCAAGTGACTTCAAGCATAATGCAAATAACATACACAGTTCTAGACGACGAAGGATTCAGTCTTTTTTCAATCACTTTTACGGAAGAGCCGCTTTGATATTTTTTTTACCATTCCTTTTTAATGTAGCCTATCACAAATTACGCAGAAAAAAACTTTGCTGTAACATGGTGGCACCCACCAGCCAAACCGTTACCATGCATAGTTAGTGTTACCATTACCAAGAACATTTTATTAACAGCAAGTACCATCATCATTGAGAATGGTTACTACGGCCGTCGATGGAATTTGCAGTTCTTCAGGCAGGCTGCCTACCAATTCCACTCCAAATTCCTCTGTAAGTTCGTTCACATCGTCATCAACTATAGTTATCTCAAATGTGGATTGTACTTGATCTGGACTGAAGACGAGATTTATTCTGCTGATGCCTGCCAAGTAATCTTCAGGTTCAATCGCACTGATGTCACGCGTCGAAATACCTGTCAAAGATTAAATCAGGGTTGAATGTACTACATTACACCAGACACGAAAAGAAAATCGAATGATAATTTTGGATTACTCTGACATTATACATTTCGCTATGGACTTTGCTTTCTCATTTTACATCCTGTTCATGAATATCGAGCCAGAACCTCAAACCTCAAAATCAAAAGTTGCAATTTTAACGATTCAATTGAGCCTGTTATATTGTGTGCTTTATTGATTGTCCCGTGGTGCTTGTGTGCAATATATACAACGATGCGTTCCCATTGAAAATCGTTGAAACTGCAACTTTTGATTTTTGGATTTGGAGGCGCATAGCTTGGTGAATTCTTGTTCAATTTTAAAGTTGTTGAACTGCAAGGATGACTATAACTGACCATGCTGACGAGTTTCTTTTTGCGCCTGGTGTAGTCAACATAGTATTATGTAGGTGCTCAAAACATTAAGTATCAGATTTGTTACTCAAGTCCAGATTGTTACTGATGTTTTAGACGTATCATCTCATCTTCATCAGTAATGCGGGGATGGGGGGGGGGTAATCAGCATTACCAATCGCAATGAAGAAATTTATGCTTCGAGTCACGTATACGAGGCCTATGTAATGAAAGTTGAACTTTAATTGGCCCCATATATGGAATATCTGGATGGAATTTCTTATTTATATCACATAAAGACTGTAGTACCGTGGTCTTTAAACCATGTGTAAATGATACCATATACTTGATTACATTACAGCATTAGAATAAAATCATTACACTAGGGACACTGTCAAATCATGTTTTTAAAACGTCTGAGAACAGCACATGATGCATATAGCTATTTTTGAACAGAAATAAGCCGATTACCCAGCAACAAAAACCACGTCATGAGCATAAATTCCCCTCCAAAGGACAGAGCTTACTCAAGACTTACCAACAGATGATGACTGTCCCAGAATACCATAGCGTCGTACAGCCAGTGTCACCGTGCCCTCACCTTCCTGTACTATATACGAACTTTCAACAAACGAATAGGCAACTATGACGGGAAATAAATAAAACAAATAAATAAAAATAAATAATAAATAATTAAATAAATATTTAAATAAATAAATAAATAAATAAATAAATAAATAAATAAATAAATAAATAAATAAATAAATAAATAAATAAATAAATAAATAAACACATTAATATAAAGTACACAATTAATATGAAATTATTTTTACCATCATCATCTTCGATTTGCACATATGTGCATGTATGTGGTGTAAGGCTTGGCTGTGAATTTAAAAAGAGGTCCACTCTAAACGTCTCGGCATTTTCCACTACGTCATCATTGTTTACTGGTATATTAAAGCTGTATGACCTTTCTTCAATTCCAAACACAATGACCTGTTCCACGGCTGTGTAGTCTAAGGGAGTGATTGCTTGTTGATCGCTTGTTACGGCGACTGAAAATATGAAATTTATAACATCAATTATACTCTCCCGACGAAAAGTCTTTCCGCAGTAACAATTGTTGGATTTTTAGAAAATAATACTAACTTGAAACCTATTTATTTACTTCAATATCATCTATAATATCTTTAATCAGTTTTAATCAACTATTCAACATCAAAACATTGCTGGAAAATAACGAAACAAACCTTCTTATGATCTCATGAAAAACCTATACAAAATCCCCATAGGAAAAGTGACGGCGCTGTGCATAATTAGCTAATTATGACGTCAGTCCTTGACGACCACCATAACAACAGATGACGCCCGGGTTATTTGAACTCTTTTTAAAAACACGTGATGCATAACAAATGATCAAGGTAATGTGATGTGCCCACAGTAATTTTATTTAATTATTTAATTTTGTTTACATGCTGAAAGTATTTCATGAGATGAGAGACTCCCTTTCACTGGCAATAGCCTGAGTTTGTGTGTTATGGCATGTTCTGGGGGAATTCCCTTCATTCATCAAATGATCAAAACAAACTGAATCAGAGTTATTAATATCATAGGGGATTTTCGATATTACTCAATATCCAGTGCATAGTTGCACCATCAGCATGATCAGGGGAATCCCTGATAACAGATTGTGAAATGGACATGATTTTGGAAAGTCCCCAGGAAGTAATGGTCTATTAATAGATTGTGTGTATAAAAGGTGAAGATTTGGAGTTTGGTTTCACAGAATGTCATGGGAGATAGTATACTCCACATGTGTGTGATGGTCTTCGTGCAAATTGGTGGAGTTTGCTGGGTTTGTGAAGGCCAGGCATCTGTCAAAAAACAGCGGAGCTGTGTTAAAGAAACCTGTTCCCTGGAAAAAGAGTGATTGGTGAAAGAAACACCATTATTGGATGCAGCGCAAGGAGATATATTGTAGAGAAAGCAACGCAAGAAGATAAGTAATAGGAGCAAGCAGCTTCATTTTCGTGTGAGGATTACATACGCAAGGATATTTATAAACGCAAGTGTACACTGGACTTCGCAGATTTTCGCAGGACAAGTGAATAAGGATATATTACATCAGTCGTCCAGAACATTAACATTGCAAGAACTCTAGGATCACGAACAAGAAGACCGCTGGTTAAGTCCTGATAGAATAAAACTGTAATTGTGTGATTTTATTGTATTGCAATATTGTTGTTATATGTACCAAGCATACTGTGTTTTTAATTAAAGACTTAGCTTAATCAAACAGTGTATTTGTGTTGTGCATTCGTGTGAGTTCGGGTAAAAGGTGATTTTGGCCTTGAGTCAAGCACGACTTGTAACAGTAATGAATTGTGATACTACAGAAATAAAGGTATCGTCCGATTACAACGGATTAGTAATTGTTATGCGATTATGTTATTTGCCACGATCCAAAAGATGCAAGATTATTGAATATTGACGAGGGATCTGTTCGATACAATTTGAGAAAAAAGGAGATTCATGGCTCAATGGCCAATTGCCCGAAATCTGTACGGCCGAAAAAAAAAACACCAAGATAATAATAACAACCGAACCCAAATAGCGTTTGTATCAAACATTGTTGATGATGACCAGCACTGCAGTCGGGATAACTGCAAGTCGATCATGACAACTTTGTGATAGCAACATGGTATTGACGTCATAATGAGCCTCACTAAACAGCGCCGCCACTTTTCTCAATGGAATTTGACTGTGTAATTTACCGCAAAATAAGAATATTTTTTATTTCTTTATTTTGTAACAAATGAGGGTTCCAAGTTCCTGCAATTATGACTATTATTGATTAAAGGGTTTATATTTTAGTTACAGTTAGGTTTGATACGTTTTCCATTTGTAGTATCATTACAATTTAACATTTTCTGCGGGAGAGTACTTTACCAGTGTTTACCATGTTGACTTATTTCTTTTTAATGCGTCAACATAATAAGTATCCTGATGCGTTCTGCGTAATATGGCACCCGATACAGTGATTGTGTAGATGAGTTGACTTCTATGCCCGGCAGTATGCCCACGCATCATCACAATTTCCATTGTTTTTTGACTGGCAGTATACGCTCGCATCATATTTAGTTCAGGGCTCGTGTTTTTAAAACTCACGCCACATCACAAAAAGACTATTGAACAGTGTAGTGGTTGCATGGGGTTCACTCAAGCATAGCGGTATACCAGTCCCTTGCCTATGTTGATAAACATTGAGGTCAACTCATCTGTACAGAATTTGCTGTGCATGGCCCTCTAGAGGTGGCATCGCAATTGATTGCACGCCGGACACGTGATTGCTGCAATTTGTACCCAATTATTCAGCAATGATACTAAACATTATACTTTCTACGGATGTGGAGCTATGTGGAAAACGCATTAAAACAGTATAGCTAACTGGCTGCAGGAGGTAGGGGACCGTTTGTACTTACTGACATTAGTCGCTGTTCGGAGGTAACCAAAACGCTCCACAGTAATATAAAGTCCCACAGCTTCAGTCTCAGCTTCTTTTATGATATAAAAATCCTTTGAAAACCGATACCAAACTGCGAAATGATCAGAAATAATTATAAATTTCCACTTAGGTTATTAACTTTATTAAATAATTTAATTCTTAAAGTTTAAAATTGAAAAGAAATTATCCTGGAAACTCTGAAATATCCTTCAGCAGCTGAGGAAAATACTCGCTCTCACATGTTTCCCGGGTACTCCGCTCTCCTCCTGCAATATATTGTCCGCAGATAGAAATAAAACTAGAAGCGCAGTGGTCCTTCGACCACAAAGACAGTCGTTTTGACATTTAGCCAAAAGGGACATGGGCAAATTCGTGAGCAGGCCATATTAGGCGAATGGCAGTGCATGTATCCAGAGCCTCATTCCTCCACTTTTCTCAACAAAAAAAGTTGAGATTTATAAACCACTGGAAACCTGACTTCAATCTACTACCCGTTAATAACCTTTGACCCCAAAACTGGGTAATGTCAATGCATGTGTGCAAGTGGTGTCACCCTCTTATGTTGTTTGTTTGTTGCAGGAGCAGCATTTTGAAGGTGTTGCGTCTCGGACCAGAAGTGGCCCCTTAATGACCTTTAGGAAAGAAAGAATCGGGAAAGAAACAGTTTACAGTCCTAACTTCGTCGACGACTGTCTAACTAGTTCTAAATTGGGGTCACAGATCAGAAACCTAGCTGGGGCGTTGTAATGTTTTGGAGGTATCAGACTCCCACAAAATATTCCAAAAATGTTCCACTGGTCTTGTTGTCACCGAGTTTGAACTCTGTACTCCTTACATATGCCCAGAAAATGCAATTCTAAGATTTGGCCCCAGATGACCTTTGACGTAACCTCCGCAAAATGTTTCCAAATGTTCCCCTGGTCACGAGGTTTGTTATCACTGAGTTTGAGTTTGAGTTCATCAGTACCTCTTACAGATGTCCAGAAAATAATTCTAAGATTTGGCCCCAGATGACCTTTGACATAACCCCCGTAAAATGTTTCCAAATGTTCCCCTGGTCACACGGTTTGTTATCACTGAGTTTGAGTTCGTCTGTACCTCTTACAGATGTCCAGAAAATGCAATTCTAACATTTGACCCCAAATGACCTTTGACTTTACCTCTGCACGTGGTACAACCCAGTAGAAAAACGCAAAAACACTCGTACATAGAAATGATGTTTGCGGAAAATCGGGAGAATTCATATCATTGTAGTTGAAGCCTTTCTGATCAGTGGAATTGTACTTGTGGCGCCCGGGGAAAGGATACAAAATGGCAGCGCCATTAATGGTTGTTAATGTATATAATTTTCTAACAGTGGCGTAGCGTGAAGCAGCGGGTTTGGTGGGGGTGGCACAAGCCGGTTTTCGGCATTTTCACTATGTGATTGTGTAATTTTTTTAATCCGTTGGGGGAGGCGCGTGACGCTACGCCACTGCCCTGTATGACATTTGAAGCAAAATCTGGCTACACATTGTAGACATTTGCTTTAGCCGGGGCATGTGACGTTATCGTGCTATTTAATTAGTGGAAGAGGCATTTTGAAGCTATTTGGCCCCATACCGGAAATTACCCTACATGACCTTTGATCCCTATTCTATATGTACATGCTGACCCTATAGACATTGACTACAAGTCATGTTGTTATGCTGTTGAATTTGTGAAGAAGAGGCAATTTTGGCCATAATTGCCTTCGACCTTGAGTTAGTCTTGTGCCACTTGTGGAACCAGGCAATGGTCCTAATGACCAATAATGGTCAAAATGAACCGAAGCATATATGTGATGCGATCAAGTAAAATCAGTCGGAACTCAAAAATATTGATTCTGAGATACAGCCAAAGAAAGGAAATATTTCCTATTGTTTCCTGTTGTTTTGGAAACGTTTTAATTGTTCATATCTTTGGAATTGGTTGTCAATGCAATGTTCGGCAAAATGCAGCTTTGTAAATGCTTTTTACTATCTTATATGAAACTGAAATTTTATATTTCCGAGTTCCGACTGATTTTGCTTGATCGCACCACACATAATGGCTACGATGGTTCACTTGCTGATTGCTAGAAAAAGAAGACGACTTCAATACAAAGAGGCCCGTAGGAATGCTGTGCTGCGCATTGGATACAGTCTGAAATATGCATCTCGGTATTCAATCACCCATACCTTCATCATCTGCGAGGTCAATTACGGCCACGTGAATTGGTCCCAAATTATTTGTAGTGAGATACGGTCCATCAGGATTACTTAAGTAAATCTCAAACTGTTCTGAACCTTCCACTAGATTATCTTCTAGTATTTTCAATATCGTTGTAGCTTGTCTCTGGTAGGCAATAAAATGTATTCGACGTCCTACGATTGGTTGGTACTCGATGCCTGCTTTGGCTCCCACAGATGGTAAATCTCTAGTGTTCAAAACTAACGAAATTAACACAAACAAAAACACGGTCAACATAAGTACTCAATTTTCAACATGATTGTAATAAGATTAAAGTATTGTATGTTGGTAGGGTGTGTAAGGGGTGTGAGTGGGGGGGGTGTATGGGGTGGGTGGGTGTGGGAAGAGGTCCGATTTTAGATGCACGCGGAAAACCGGAACACTCGCAGAAGACTACACTAACCGTACACTAACCCATTTATAATACCGTTATGTTTTCTTTCACAATTCAAAACACTCACCGACAGATCCGGGTTCAGATATAGGGCCGTCTCTACTGATGTAAATGGTCCAATCTCCTGATGACTCTAGAACGACCTCATATGCTCTTTCAAACATGTAGTTTGTGGCTGGAATAAAACGATTATTGCAAAACCATTATTGACCCTGTCAAAAGCCCATACCATTCAGGATCTTGGACAAGCAGCAACCGAGACACCGACACCATAGGTTAAGGGACTTATTTATGGTAGCTCCATATCCTTGCAGGAGCCATTTCAATCGAGGGGAAATTAATAAATACTGTTTGTAAATCTGCTCCAATTATTGATGAATGAGAAGAGGTCAAATTTATGATAATATGTCACTGAGGCTTCTTCATCGAGTGATATTTTGTACGCCGTCTGGTAGCATAGATGCCGAATTCGACTTCCTTGCTTGTGATGAGTTTTGTGTGTGTGTGTTGGGAAAAGACTACTTACTACAATATAAAAACCAATGATTTTTTTGGATATATTCCAACATGATGGAAACATGACTGTTTAAAGGCCCATTCAGTAATTTGCTCATCCGGATGATCATCAAAATTCAGAATGTGGTACCTTTGTCATTGTCATAGATGTGCTAACATAGTTGCGAGTGCTTCAGCCGAAAGCCGTGTATTTAAGACAAAAGAAGACATTTTACACGAATCTGTCATTTAGATATTGACAGTATATAAATTAGCTACATGTATTTGAATGGGGACTTCAACTTCGTCAGTACTGCTGTTTTCTTCGTTTTTTGACAAATTCGTCATTTCAAAAATACCAAATGACAATTTGAATGACTACTTATCCTTCACTTTTAAGCAATGTATAAACAATTTTAATTTTTTACACTTGCGCTGGGATCACTGAATGGGTCTTTAAGTCTTGGTACTGTTGATGAGCTTCAATTCCTACATACATGTAGGGGGCATAGGACAAAATGGAACCAATCCTAGTTTTATCATTTGAGGTGCAAAGATTCCCAAAACATTGCTTCCGGTATTGTTAGGAAAATATGCTGGCGAAGTTACGTAATAATCGGATTAACTACCATAGCAATAGGTGAAAACAATTTTTGAATATACCGCGCTGCACTGATACGTTCACTCGGTACCTCTGCATTGAACCGTATCATGCTGATCACTTGCACCTGTAAGATTAGTATCTTTGAAAAGACCAGTATTGTATTCAATCTATGATTGCAGACATACACAGGTGATCAGTTCAACCTGCTTGTAGTGCAGCGCGATATGTTCAAAATTGTTTTCACCTATTGCTATGGTAGTTAATCCGATTTATTACGTAACTTCGCCAGCGTATAACTCACACCATTACATGAAATTTCAGTTTCTGACTTATTTCGGGGGAGGCGGCGAGGGTATACTATATTGTTGAACACTGTGTGGGCTCAAAAATATGGGGGAAATATCTCTTTAATTCTCGCGTTTCACAATACGATGCGCCGCCAGTTTTGACTCCAGCGTCGACATCGTCGTTCTAGCTGCTCTTGAATTTTCACGCGAGTGTGATAATAAATATGTTGAAAACAGCTCCACGAAGGATTCCCCCTGTGATAGAAAATGGATCTACTATAATTGTAAATTGTTGTGTTAGTGTGCATTTGCATGTAACATCATTATAATGACATTTAAACCCACAATGATGTATGTGCCTGTATTGTATTCGTATTACGCGGGCGTTGGATGTCGACATTTTCCCATGATGCACTGCGTACTTTGGCCTCGACCCAGCGACCACTGGAGGCGCGTCGTATTGTGAAACACGAGTATTAATTTCCTTCAGTTTTTATGAAGATGCACAAGTTAATCTTCAAGATAGCACTAACCAATTTCATAGATGAATACCTCAGCCGTACTAGGAGATGTAATGACAGAGCATATGTCATCAACATCTCTAGTGATACGTATAAAGAATCTTTCCAATCCTCTTTCAACATATGTAGGAATATGGCGTCGTATTGTCGTTATATCTTTTGTCGCGGTTACTGCACCAATTGGGAAGGTTATGACAACATCATCGGGCAATGAGTAATCTCCAGGAGTCATTGCAGAATCATCGGTTGATGAAAGAGCTGCAAAGTAAATTCAATATGAAAATATGATGTGTCGAAAAGTTTCTTTGGTAAACATTCATTTTACTAACAATAATTTTTATAGGAAATAATACCCGTAACAGAAAGCAGTGCGGAGTTATCATATCCAAAATGCTGAAAATACTCTGAAGCAAGATATTTCTGAATTTACTTCCCGTCTTCATATTAATTTTGGTTTGTCTTTTCCTGTACTGCCTTCATTTGACCACACTATATATACGGGCCATCCTGGTATTGACAGTTTTATGACGGTGTCGAGGGGTATGTACGGAATTATTTATGCTTTTCTTTTGCTTCTTGTTCTTGTTTCTTGCCTAAATATATGTGACCACCTACCACGAATGGATTGTAATGTCGTCAAAGCTTGTAAATTTGAGATATGGTTCATAAAACTTCTCAACAACAAAAAATAGAAAAGGAAGGACTTCTAAACTCTTTTATTGATTTACATCTAATACGAGTATAATCATTGTAAGATTCTAAAGCTTATTTTGAGGAGAATTTGTCTGTATCTCAAAAAGTAAAAACGCCGATATGTTTGACCATCCCCATTTGGGATAAGGATCAGGGTGTAGGGTTTTGATTAAGGTTAGAATTATGGTTAAGGTTGACCCACTTATAGTGTCCTCTTGTCCTAAGAAGCCTATTCGATGAAATGTTGCAGTAAGACTGGTACCACCTCTGATCCAGTATTGAAACTCTTCAATGGAATAGGTAGCTGCAGAAAGAACAAAATACATCATATAAAAATGTCTTGTTATAACGCATATGTATAACCAAAACTTGGTATGTTATGGTTCAGTCTACGGAAAAAGCTTATTTCCAAAATTTCAGTGTATTCAGACATTGAATTTGGAAATTACGAAAAGAAATTACGAATATTAATTGCATACATATTAAACGATTGAATCTCGCAAAGAAAAGATTTGTTTATGCTAGGGTTTGTGACGGCATAAAGTCGCAACTTTTCTGGGGATTAGGCTGTGGATCCGAGTAGTACACCTGAGATGTTGTCATTTGACGTCACGCCGATCTGCGCCGATGCATGCGATGCGCACATCGTTTATCGAACATCATTACTGCACATTGCAAGTCGGCGTGACGTCAAATGAAGACATCTCAGGTGTACTTATGGGATTTACCGAAAAGATCAATTACGAAGTGCCCTTTTTAAGCGATATGGGGCGGTTATTAGTGCAGTAGATACGTTGATATAACGTGATATAAGAATAATAATGCGACATAAAATGACGTCGAGTAAAAGATAACAGAAAGAAGAAGAAATTAACAGTAGCTTAAATATATTTGCTGTTTTATTATAATGATATAAAAACATCCCATACTCACACACCCACATACCTGCATTATAGAGAGATTGCGATTTTCAAACGTACGTATCCACGTACGTTCGATCCCACGTTTGGAAATCGCAATCTCTCTTTAAACGCACCCCACATTCGCTCACAGAGAAACCCCATACCACCAACGCCTCAACCACGCACACACACACGAATGGCTTCCAATTGAGAACAAGTAGAACACCTTTGGAAGTTCATGCATGTATATTCATTTTATACTTTTTGCATGCATAGAAGAGGTGAAACATAAAACGTGCTTACTTGTTCTGTCTTCAATGAAAATAGTCGTAATATGTGGTGTCTTAACAGCAAATGGGTCTCCCTGAGGGTTAATAAGTTCAACTGTAAATACCTCGGTATCCTCAAGAATCGTATCACAATTGATTGAAAACACGCGATCATGGTACCTGTAAAGTGAACAAATTAGACTTATCAGTAATGTTATCTGAACGTTATCAACACAAATGCAACCTTCAATTCAGTATCAAGGTTATAATAATACTATGTCAACGAGACCACGCGCTTGAGTAATTAACCACGATCGAAACAATCACCACACCAAGTATATGTTACTCGAAGGCATACCGAAATAGCATGATCCGGTAACCAAGAGAATTACGTAACCACTTCGATGATGAATTATGGGTAAACTATGATAATCAAGGTAATGAATTGGCCCCGTAAGTATGGCATGGCTTGACGAATGAGGCAAATCACGTGTAAATTTTAAATAAAATAAAATACATATTTATAATATTTAGTAACCTTTTTTACAACTATTTACTATCACTTCGCCACTAGAAATATCTTCGTAAGCGAACTAAGCTTTAGATCCAATTTTAGATCCAAAATAGGAGAAAGATAACTACAGTAAAATGCTTCATATGATATCTTTAAGACAAATGTATAGTGCTTAATATTAGTACTGGTGGGCCATTAACATCTGCAACATCCGGTCAGAGTAATCAAAGATGACTACAAGTTAACGTAGTCGTTATTACACGGAAAAACAGTGGCATGATCGACGGGAATTATATAAATAAACATTAATTTTCATCAGGTTCGCCGTCGCAAATAATAAAGGAGACAAGGAGAAAAGTGATCCCGCCCGGGAATCGAACCCAGGACCTCAGGTTTACGAGACCTACGCCTTAACCACTTGGCCACGGGAGCTTCATGATTAGGCTGGTTGAAATTCGAACCCATAAGCGGTCACTTAAACTTATCTCCCCGCAAATAGCCCATAGTAGCTAGGGCCGTAATTGCGAGAAATAAATTGCCATCCTCCCTGTGAGGAAATATAACACGGAAAAACAGTGGCATGATCGACGGGAATTATATAAATAAACATTAATTTTCATCAGGTTCGCCGTCGCAAATAATAAAGGAGACAAGGAGAAAAAGTGATCCCGCCCGGGAATCGAACCCAGGACCTCAGGTTTACGAGACCTACGCCTTAACCACTTGGCCACGTAGTCGTTATTCTTAAACCATATTAGTTCGAAATAGTCATACATGGTGAGATTTAGAAAAAAAGACATTCTAAAGCAGGACGAGAGGGTTTATAAACTCAATAACATTGACCAACTCATCACAACCTCTACTACAGTTGCCTATAAACAGACAAGAATGTGATGAATTGCAGGTCTGAAGAAGCCACCTGTTTATAGTAGCAAAACTATAAAATCCAAACATATACGTTCCAGATAAGCGAAAATTTGCGTTCTGTTGAGGTTTCGTCTATTTTATAACTATTATATAATAATTGTAAATATTGCATTATTTTTGTTGTAAAAAAAATAATTGTCCACAGTCACAGCCTCATTCCCTCATCACTATTTATAAATACTACGGTGCAAGACTTACTCGTCACCGGGATTAAATGTAACGGTCAATTGCGGAGGAGCTAGATCGTCATAGTCGATCCCACCGCCGGTTGCACTTATATCTGATATTGCAAGATCTAAAAAAAATCATAAATTTAGTACATCATACTGATTTAATTTGAATAATGTGAAAACTCTCAAAATAACTTTATCTTGGGTAAAGAGAAGCAAAAAAGTTCATGTCAATCCAATGTCTGGTAATCATCTTTAAACGTACACATGGTACACACGCATCCAATTTTTGAATACTTTATAACCGGAAGCATTTTATGAATATAATAATCGGTCCCAGCTTCAATCTTACCAATAGCATTGGTGAGCCTCAAGTTTCCAAGTCGGCGAAATCGGATTGTAACGGAGTTTCGTTCTTCCACATGATATCGAGCTTCTTCGATATATATTTGTGCTAGAAAAGAGAAGATGAAAATGACGTGTTGTCAACCATTCCCAAGTTTCCCAAAATTCACCCGCTGCACATCGATTTTCCCACCAAGACGGTATGCTCCTATCTCGTCCCAAAAAGGAGGGCACACTGTACAATTGTGGTCTTTACACTTCAGTCGTTTCAAACAAAAATCTCGGGTTTTCATGAAGTTGTGTTTATTTGGTGATTCAACCTTCAACTAACTGACAATATTGTTTTTGCACTGTGAGGGTTCCGTGTTTGAAATCGTGCTTGGAATTACCCATTTTCCCCTTGATACTGTATACCGTATAGATTCGCGTAATGGCGCACTTGGACTCCTTTGCATTGGGTTAAATATCATGTGCCAATAAAGAGCTCCCCCTTCTGAAATCCCAACAATAAGTAAGGTTCCGTGCCCCTATTTGTTGTTAGGAATTTTAATGGAGGGTAGTTTGTGCTTAAAATTCCATGTCAAGTTAGCCCATAGCGCCATTAGGCGAACCTTGACGGTAGTGTTAGTGAACATATAGTATGATCAGCTAGTGCGTTTTTACTTTGTAAGCAGACTGGTAACGTACGTTCAGCTATTACGTTTTTACTCTGAGGAGCAGTATTAGATTTCTGAGATTTTTAAATAGAGCACAGATCCATGGCCGTATGACTTAATGTCATTGAGGTTTCCAGTCCAAAATCGCTGCTACAGAATATCCGGGTTCTCAGGTTTTCCTCCTGCTTTTAAAAGTGGACTTACTTGCATGCCCATGATGTTTGTAACGTTTTAAACCAAATTACTCAGTTGAATATACTTGTACCGATATAAATAATGGCGCAAATAGCCTGAATAGCTGAAAGTGGCGAAACATACAATGTTCAAGATACTTATTTAAGAAAAAATTTCTTTTTGAATATTAATAATTTTGGATTGTTCAAATACTTACGCGTATTGTCGTAAATATAGACCCTGGCCTTGAAAGGATTGCCAAGATAGTCATCACCGGGATTTGTTAATTGTATATCAAAATACTCCACGTCTTCGCATACGTCATCAAGAATAATATCAAAGATTTCATGAGATAAAACCTTCTCTTGATCGTCGAAGTCAAGGTCTACTGGTGTGTTTCGTGTACCCATATCTGTATCGTCATCAGCGGTTCCGTCGATGATGTTAAAACCTGTGTAAATTGTAAGCGCATAGGTTGGGTTAAATTATTATACGGATTGTGGTAGTGGACGATATGGAAATTGAAACAAGTGGAATAAAACAAATTACAATTATAAAAGGACCAAGTGGCAATAAGACTACTTAGATATGACAACAGTGGAAGTCGGACTAAATGGTTAAGGTTTGTATGAAATGTCAGTTGACATATAAAATCAATCTCACATTTTCTACGATCACTCACTATTAAATGAAAAATGAAAAACATATGAGAAACCCGGTACCAACTAAATTTATATTAAGGGCGTTGGCTCTTTAAGTATATTAACGCTGCTCCTTGTTATGCAAATGAGACAGTTTACGCTTCCGTAGCTCAGAGATTTTGAAGCTTGCTTTTTGTTATTTCCCTATTTCACGTGCTTCAAAGCCGTTATTATAGAGTTGAATGAGCATGAAAAGAATCTTCCACACGACTATACAGTGCGAACTAAATATCGTATTTGTGTGTGAAATGTAATGAGAATCGTTAATAACTTACTGACGTCGCCATCTTGTTGGATATATCCTTGTCTTTCCACGTACACAAAGAATGTTTCCCCTTCCGTAATAAAGTACATCTCACTCACAAACGAAAATATTGCTGAGAAAATCAATATTAATATTAGTGATAGCAATGTACCCATTTATCAAAAACGAATTCTGTATTATTATGTCCGTTTGATGATTGTTTTCTATTTTGGATGTCTTAAAATGATGCTATGTGAAGCGATGGGCGTTTTCCACTGTTTACGTTTTGCTTTCTGTGTGCTTCAAAATCCTACACATATAGGGTATTTTTGTTGGTCTTGTTAAGTCTATTATGAAGATAAAACAAAATACCATAAGGTGAAGGACGACTCATGGCTCCCAGTAGTGAACCTTATTATGATTTACATTAAGCCTAGTAGGATCATATGTAAATAAAGACTATTAAAAAACCCCATCAAAACCGATGAAATTTTATTGTAGACATGTCGTTTTTGTGACAGAGTTACAACCAAATAACCAAGTAGAGTAAGCTTACTAGTCGTGTCCACAATGAAGACTCGCATGTATGTAGGTCCGCCACCAATAATCCCATGTGAATTACTTGTCAATTCTATATCAAAATATTCCAAATCTTCGCAAACATCATCGGACTCTATATCCACGAGTTCAAATTGGACTGATTTCTCTCCAGAATCGAAGGGCAATGGATCTGTCGGTATTAATGAATAGTCAGCTGCAACCGCCGTGCCAGATGATAAATTGATATCTACATAAAAGGAACGATAAATTTGTTGGGATAATTTAAGATGAACAATTGTAACCTGTCAATGTCAATCCGGCAAAATAATTGAACGTTTAACATGCACGTGCTCCATGCTAAGGGACCGTTCATTATTTCTACCGGAGGGGGGGGGCCGGGAGCAGACAGAAAGTCACTGCCGAAAACTATATTACCCCCTTCTCCGATAATAAAACCATATGACCCCCTCTCCGAGCTACATGAAAATCATATGACCCCCCCCCCCCCACCAACCAAAATAGAAAGTACCGGTATTGCTGCATGCTGCAGAGGAGTGGGTCTAATTTTTACAGGGATGTGCCACACAGACCTGACTTTCTCGCATCTGTACCATTTTTCATCACCATGTAGCAGTGATGTCAGTGTGCATTTCATTTATATTATAGGCACAGCTTCAAGTAGCTAGTGGACACTTAAAGCGCTGAAGCATGCACATGTGCAATGACGCGCAATAGATGCGCACATGGACCAGCTGCCTCAACGCATCACGTCACTGCCACATATCAGACTGAAAAATCATGCCTTTAAAAGGAATAAAAAGTAGTAAAAAGTAGAATAAAAAGTAGTGACATCTTACCATAAATCAGTGATGTACAGTGGCATAGATTTATTTTTGACATGGGGGGATGGGGTTGGAAAAAGTATAGTGAAACCAGCACCTTTTGGTGGCAAAATAAGTTTATGGTTCAAATGCGCGCAAAGCGCTCGAAAATTTTTGATATTTTGAAGCTAAACTGCTGAAATATGGTGCAAACGAGGATTAAATGCGCGCGAAGCGCACGGAAATTTGCACTTTTTGGGCTAAAATGGGCAAACAGTGGTCAGAAGCCTATATTCAGGCGTCAACATTGGGGGGTGGTTGTATGGAGCATCCCCCCTGGCAAAATATTGGGGGGATCTACGCCTATGTTGATGTATCAATTGGACTCAAGTCCACTATTTGCCGGATTCGGACACCAACAGACTCGGTTCGACTCAAACTTGGACACAGAAGGTCCAATTAGATCCATGTAAAATGTGAAATGATTATCTAAAAATGACAAAATAGATGATAGATGATGATGATGATGTTATTTTTCTATAATGTATTTGAATACATTGCCCAAGTTTACTGTCAAGGTGGTTTAGGCGAGTCTTTGTAGTTTAACTAGGGTATGGAAATGACACCTGTGTGGGGTGGGGTTTGATACATGTAGTAAAAGAACAAAGAAGAGTCTGACCACACCATTACTGTGCAGCAGCTTGCAATTCTCTATTACGAAAATGGCAGTGTACATGTATATTTATGAAATATGGTTCAAAATTCTCTTATTTCAGCAAATTTGTATTGTACATTTGGCAAATTAGAAGCAAAATCTAGCATTTTTCTCCATTTTTTGGAATGTTTTACCCAATGACCCATTTTTTCAAAATGTTATAATAAATTACTTACTTTTGGTGCAAATTTATGTCAATTCACACCGTGGCAGGTGAAAAACAGGTGAGGCCCGACTTAAGTCCGGACTAGGACCAAAGTGTCGGCCGTCAGGGGTCATGGGGCAATGTTCCAGATGGGGGTCCAGGGGGCATGCAAAACCATCTGACCCCCCTTTCAATAACTAAAAACCATCTGAACCCCCTTTTTGCCTGACAAAACCATCTGACCCCCATGTATTCTCCTGCCCCCTCCGGTGGAAATAATAAACGGTCCCTAAAGCAGCATAGGCGTAGATCCGGGGATGGGGGGTAATTCCCCCAATATTTTGCCAGGGAGATGGTCCATACAATACAATGTTGACGCCTTTATGGGTTTCTGACCAAATAAGCCATATTTGGCCATTTTGGCCCCTAAATCCCAAATATTTTTGGCTTTAAAAAACATCACCCAACAGCAGTATTCAACCTCATTTACATTTATGGTCACTTTATTCTAGAAACACTACATCTTCCAGAAACACCACCATGATTAGGAAACCAGACCGGTATAGGTTTCGAAATGTCGAGTCTCCTTAAAATGGGATTACTTTGTATATGGATATGTTTTATAGAACTTGCAATTATATCAGATAATTCTTGATTTGTTTTTAAAGAGTCTTGAATATTCGAGTTTTTGATCAAAAACATGCACTCGGTGTTTCTCGAGACCATAATTTTCTCAAATTAACACCAATTCACAATTTATTATATACAACTCGTGTGGGAAACCAACATGGGAATAATTTGACGCTGTTTGCGAGCCGTAATAGATTTTTTTTCTCGACATTTTTATGGCGAGAATGTTAACATGTCAAAACGTGATTTTGAAGCCATTTCGATTCATAAATTTATAAATTTGAAATACTTTGAACAAATAATGAGTACGCTTACCACTTCACAAGACCTTTTAGCATTTATAATGCGTCGGCAGTGGTTCGAAATTGGTGTGAAGTATTTTTCATTCTTTTACTACGGCGCTGTGCCGTTTTTCAAGCACGCTCCTGAATGGAAATGATGACCAAGTCATCTAGTAAATTAGAGATTGTCAAGAAGCAAGCGGAATCCTGTGCATTTTTTGTGATTAAGGTCCACAAGAGCACCGCAAATCCATCAAAATTATTGGCATGATGTAAATCAATTCATTTAAACACTTCAGTGTGAATGGATTTCAGACCCCCACCCACCCACCCACACCCCCCGTTAAAGGCAACAGGGGTTGGGGTTGCCTTAAAAACCTTTCCCGAGATGATTCTGGACACAATTTACATACCAGTAAACTGTCCCATGTCAAGTACATTAGTAACATTAATTGTGTCCCTTTCAAATTAGGGACAAATCATTGTTTTCGATGCCCGCACAAATTAGCCAAAATGGTAACCATATTTTGGCTATTCCAGTTGATACCCATACAGTTCGTATGGAAGACATGACCTTAATCTTCCACACATGGAGTGTGAATTTCAAATGATGTTACCTGAATTGGAGACTCCATGTTAAATCAACCACCCTGTAAGCTGATGTGTAAATTTCAACTGGAGCAACCTATTCCAAGTTATCACACAATTCTTACCAACAGAAGTACGAGCCAAATTGAGACGTCCCTCCCGATTGACATATGCAAAAACGCTGTCTCCTTCATGAACCACGATGGTCTTGTCTGCAAAATAGAAGTGAACTGAAAAAGAAAGAAATTTGAAGCAAATCAGCAATGATTTATGATCATTTCGTCGTCCGTATTCCATAGTGGCGTATAGTGGGCGCCGCGAATAAACAACTTTTCGAGAAAATCGGGTTTGAAGAAATGCCAATTTAAAATCGAGTTGTGTAAATCAGACATTCATTATATTTTGTAAATCATGTGAAATTTCTGTAGTAAACTAAATAGATTTTATTGTTATATATTTTTCAAAAGAAATAAATACATACTTTTGCTGGCAAACTGACAATAAAACTATACGTCACTATGGAAAACGAACAAAACGCAATACCCTAAACTTCTTCGTATTCCATAGTGGCGTATCGACCATACGCCATTTTTATATACATTTTATAATTATGAAATATCGGCAAAATGAAAAACATCGTATTCCATAGTGGCGTATAGGTCCGATACGCGTACGCCACTATGACATACGATGTTTTTCATTTTGCCGATATTTCATAATTATAAAATGTAGATAAAAAGTGGCGTATGGTCGATACGCCACTATGGAATACGAAAAATGTCACTTTGTAACTATACGCCACATTTAATTAATCAATTACTAATTAATTAGCTAATTATGACTGATGAGACTTAGAAAAAATTGAGGGGGAACATCATTAAAGACATATGTGCCAATTTTCAAAAAAATGACCAAAAATCACTATACGCCACTATGGAATACAGCCGACGATTTATCCTTTTAATTTAAATTTCGTGTCCCCGTAACCCATCTTTAGTGATGGCCCCGGGGTATGTCGTATATATTGGCTTGTTTCTTGAACAGAGTTAAACATTCGGCCATGATTGGGCTCGATAACTATGCCACATGCAGGACCTCTATAAATTTCATTTCAAAACAATAATTTGTCAATAAATAATTGAAAATGTGGCTATTACTACGGAGAAAATTACATTAAAATGTCATTTATATGAGCCCATCAGATGCTATTTCCTGTTGGATGCCCCATTCCTTTTTAAAAGAAGTTTTATTTGGAAGCAAATTGGCTAATGTGTTGCTAGATGCCTTATTACTGAAGTAAACAAATTACATATGCATCGTAGTCTGCTAGCTTTTGTCAGCGATATTTGTCTTTTCCCTGCTTTTATGAACACCAATTTTTATTTTGTAACAGAAAATATATTATACATTGTTTATACCCACATTGCTGGGTTATTACAAGAGTCAATAAACATTCAATTAACTATAGAGAATGGACTTAGTTTTGTGCACTGTAGTTATATTGAGCTGTTTCCTATTGTAGCTTGCTGAATAGTTTTCTATACAGATGATATGCCGTATCACTAAGTAAACAAATTGCACTGACCATTGTTACCTGCCTAGCTTTTATTAACCAATCAGATATGTGTATTGTCAGTATGTGATAGCTATAAGCCAATTGCAAACATGTTTAAAAAAC
Source organism: Amphiura filiformis (assembly GCF_039555335.1). Classification (NCBI taxonomy): domain Eukaryota; kingdom Metazoa; phylum Echinodermata; class Ophiuroidea; order Amphilepidida; family Amphiuridae; genus Amphiura; species Amphiura filiformis. The sequence continues at coordinate 46,601,636 of NC_092634.1, forward strand.
GAGAATTATTTCAGTTATAATACTTCACATTATTGGGTTATTCCAACAGGCAAAACCATTTAACAAGGGAAATGTTTGGAAACATTTGTAATTCATACTCACTGTGTGGATAGTTTATAAGGTCATGTCTTACGTAAGTGGGATATATTTCAATTGGAATAGCGCAATATTTACGCCAGGGAAATACGAATTCTTCACGTGTAAAGGGTGGAATACGCAAATTGAGTCATCAGGAGGGCGTGACATGTTTAACAACAAGCTTTTTCTTCAAATATTTATAGATATTGAACGAGGTCTTATTTGTACAGGTTTTATTAAGGCTACGTTCTCTTTGTCAAAATCTGTCCTTAAATTTGATGCAGGTAACCACCTTCAAAATTATATTTTTCTGAAAATAAATATAGTAGGAAGAAAATTAATAGTGCTTCTAAAAGGTAAAGGTCTAAGGAGTCTTATTTTAGTAATAACTAGATTTCGCGGTTCTCGGGTTGGGCGGTTCTCGTGATAGGCCTATCTCTAATTACCCAACGCCCGTTACCTATAATACTTGTCCTGACCTTTCAAACTACTATACGATTATGTCTCTCAATGATTAAGACACAACTATCGACTCTGTTTTGTAGCTGTGACGCTTACTTCGGAACCTATTTAATCTGAAAACCCATCGTTCGCCTCTTCCAAACCCTGTCCTGCAACCACATCGGAGGACCCAAAAATACCCCGAAATTTTAGTAGTGTCTGGATGTAGGCCGTCAATTCAATCGGGAGAAATGTGAACGCAAACGGGTATGTTAATCTTGTCTTTAAAATAGGCCTATTGGTCCGATGAGATGCACCTGTTAGTCACTGTAATGCTTTCCGATGCTCGCATTGCGCCCGTCGGTACTCCGCATCACTACGCGATAGCGCACCGCGCACACGCGATACGCACCGCGCGCTCGCGTTATACGCACCGCGAGCACGCGTTAGCGAGCCACGCGCACGCGATAGCGCGCGGACAGAGGACGGACACGCCATAATTAGTATTAAGATTTATTCTGAGCCAAAGGGAAACCTTCGCTGCATGTGTTTGAATTTTGTATCACATTCATTCTCTCGCTCTTTTTTCTGTTTCAATTTATCCGGGCAATTTATTTAGAAAGTTTATACTATCATCAGATTTTGTTTAAGTTTTGGATATGTGTTGTCAAATACATTAGAGTAATCATTGGAATAAATAGTTTATGATTTTTTAATGGCTTCATTAACTTGGTCATTTTCAGTGCTCCACACTTGGCCAAAAGCTAATTCATTACACTTTTCTATTTTAATTGTTGAGACATATTTCGGATTTTGACGGTTTTAATATTTTTTAAACTCAAGGACATTTGGAGCGGACTGGGAGGACAATAATTTTGCCACGCCTTTTTGCTTCTTTCACTGTTTATAAGGAATCGATAACACTCACTGAGCGAGATGGGTTCAAATGAGGTTCTCTTACAAGGGCAAACAGATGTGTGTAGCAGACCATAACATCTTTGAACACTTTACTATTCGGATAAAGAGTTGAATTGTGGGATGATGTTCATTATTTCCTTGAATGCTAAAACTGGTGTTATTTTCTGGATTCTCTTTTGTTATAAATATATTGATTAAGAAATGTTAATGCTAGCTTGTGAGTGCTACATATTGTCAATGTGTTAGAAATGTGTCTGGCTTGATTTGACTATGCCCTCACATAGCAACAGTAAAAAAAATAATTATGTAGGGCAAAAATTAATATACTACAATTATTTTCAAACACACGTTATAAGCATAGATTTTGCAATTTGAATATCTGAAATGTTGAATACATTTATGTTCTTCATACACATGATAATTGAGGAAAAATTGAAAACATGGACAAGTTGGGTGGAATTCAAGAGTATTTATCCTTAATATTTGGGGCAATGTAAGCAGACTATACCTACCTGTCCGGTCGTCGATTCTGAATATCATCGAGCCGCCTTCATCAACCCTGAGAGTACCACTACTCCAGGTAGTATCGCTTCGGTCAATATGTAATCTGAAGTATTCGGAGTCCTCGATGATGCCGTCAGTATCAATATAACCAAAACAGTGGTATTCATATATCTCTCCTCGATTAAACCTGACTCTATCCCAGCGTAAATCGAAGTCATCTCCTTTGGCCGTCATACCCCGGCTATCTATGTCTTGAAGTTATAAAATGTTAAATTAAAAAAAAGAACTTAAACAGATTTTTGTTTCTTGTTTTAATATTAAGTGAAAATATAAAATAAAACAGAGTACAAACAAATTGGTGTTGAAAATTTAAGACATAATTATAGATCGCTTCAATACATTCTGGAAACTACCTACCGTAGTGTGCAAATATAAACTGTATGCAGGTGGTCAGAAGTATTTTTGATTAAAACAATAATCAACTTTGTCATTAAAACCACAAATGTATAAACTTCACATACTTGATTACGTAACAGCATTTGCATAACACCCATATGCTACATACCCTGCACTGGAATGCTCATCCTACAAGCTGTATCTAAATGATTGGTGCCCATCAATTTTTATTAATAATGGACGAGTCTGATAATATATCAAAATTCAACATAATATCCCAATTATTTGTAGATTAATTGTATAGTACGGCATTAACTTTACATTCTGGAACTTTTAGGAGTATCCAATGTTGCATTTAAAAGAGGCAGGGTTTTCAATAAACATCAACATTGATGGGTACCAATCATTTTGATACAGCCTGTATTTTACTGTAATGTAGACTCATGGAAAGCACATTTTCTATCAAAAGTTATTTGACACCATCTCCCGACACACCCCAATAAATATTTAACCTGTGCGGTTTGCCCCTTTCAGATTAGTCCTGGCAATTCGTTAAGAAATATTCCATACTAAATGTCAAGTCCGTAATTTTAATAAATGTTGTTATCATTTTCCACATTTTCAGAATGATGTTACTGCCCTTTAAGTCATAATGTTCTT